>NW_020537295.1:0-21117 GCF_003426905.1 Ctenocephalides felis | reverse complement strand
GGAAGATTTCAGCGAATTTCTTGGAAAACTTTCTGGTGATGTAGAAATCCAGCAAATCTGGTATTCTTTGAAGATCAGATGGCCAGTAGGTTGGCTCGCCAGTAGATATGGGTAGTAGACTGAGTGATGCAACCGTATTGTAAAGTTCGCGTCCTCTGGGGTTTATGAGCCTTGATCCCCAGTACGTGTGCTTGGAATTGAAGTCGCCTCCAACAATAAATGTGTTGCCCAGCGCATTGAAAAATGACTCAAATTGGCTTTTCAGGATTGTGTGTCTGGGGGGGCAATAGATTGATGATATAGTTATAAATTTATGAAGAAATTGTACGGAAATGTTTGTAGCCTGCAGAAAATGTTCACAAAAGGTTCCATGATGTGGTGATTTATATTTGATTTTATTATTATTGCTGTCCCACCGTGAGCTTTATCGTCAGGGTGATTTGTATTATAGATGGAATATTGAGGTATCTTTATATAACTTCTGCTTGTGAAGTGTGTCTCTGAAATGAGAAGTATGTCTATGTTGTGTTGTATAATGAAATGTTTAACTTCTTGTAAGTGCTGTATTAAACCATTGGCGTTCCATGTGCAAATTTTAAAATTTGTGTCCATTATTTGTTATTGGGAAGAACGGTTGTCAGAAGTTTGAGCATGATGCCTATTTGGTCTACTAAGGTCTTATCATAGATTTTAATTCATGTATGTCATTTTGATAACTTACATTGTTTGATTGATGTTTATAGATGATTCATGTTCTTGAGGATTTTGGTGATTATTTGCGTTTTGTTGGTTGTTAACTATTTGAGAAAAGGAAACATTTGGCCGTATTAGTGATGGTCTGCTACTTGTAGTAGGTTGTTGTGAGATTTCTTTTGTCCTTAGTGGTGGGAATCGCCGATGCTTTTCTGCTTGATATTTGGGCACCCTTTATAATTAGCTGGATGGTTTGAATCGCACAATGCACATCTTACGTTACTGTTAATTGGGTCCTTCCATGAGCAATCTGAAGTGAAATGATTACCGGCACATTTTACGCAACGTGGATCTTTTGTACAATAGTTTCTAGTATGTCCTAGACATTGGCACCTGCTGCATTGAGGAACTTCTCGAGGATGGGTTCGATTATAACTTTGTTTTATATAAAAATTCAGTTGCGTATATTTTATTATTATTTTGTCTTGCTGCAGTTCAACAACGAATATGTTTAGCGGAAGTTTAGTAGTACGCTGTCTTAGGTTGTAAATTTGTGACCTTATGCCCAAGATCTGAGATTTCTTTTGACAAGATTTCGATGTCTGTACTGTGGTGAAGATTTTTGATTACAATTTTAAAAGCCCTTTTTGTTTTTTTCTGGTATGAGTGAAGTTGAGTACCTTTGTCTTTCAATAATTTGAGGACAGTAGGTAGTGTGGGAATCCTTAGTATTAATTTTAACTTCCTTCAAACCAACGGTCTTGTATGAATAGAGTTTCTGAACATTATTTTCTAGCAGTTCTATTAGAGGTTTTATATCATTGACCCCATGCACAAAAATTGGTGGCGGAGTTACAACTTTTTCCACTGGAGGCGCTGAAGTTGAAGGCTGATCGTCCATTTTGTCGTTTTCCGGAGCAACTGATTGTAATACATTATAATAGTTCTTGGTTGGTATCGGATCTAACCAATAATTTTTTGTGGTTGCCTTTTTTGTGACATTAGCGGTTTGTGCAGGTTCATTTTGCTGTCTTTTTTTACTCATGGCCAGTTTCCACTCTTGATATTGCGCGTTGAAACGCATGTCCCTGAAAGTTACTGGATATGGTTTGTGCGATTGCAGATTATTATCACTTGGAAGCATTTCGATATCTTCTGACGTTTGCGAAGAAGTTCGCTGTTGATTCATTTGTGGTAGAATATGCGTTTCGACAAATTCTGCGTTAGTTGTAGAATCATCTTGAAGAATTTGTTGTGATTCAGTGATAAAATTTTCAGAAGTATTATTCATGATTAAAACTTTGAAAATTCACTGGTTGAATAACATTTATTTGACACGATGAAAATAATATTATAATTATTAATGTCACTGTGTTTATAAACAACGCCATGTCCCCCGCAATGGGGACACGTGATTGGCTGTATAAACTACGCAATGCGGGCACTGTCGCAGGTACTGACTTAGGTAGAAAACACTATTGTTTACACTATCACTTGTTATGTAAACGACTGGTATCGGCTGAGCGATGTGAATCGTTCGAAGTCTGAACGAAGACTGGAAGCGGGCGTGGCTTATACACTTCTGGATGAGCGCTCTTGCTACGGGATCATGCGGGCTACGTGGAACAGGTCGCGTCTCCGATCAGCTCGATATAAAATTCTGGATGAGCGCTCTTGCTACGGGATCATGCGGGCTACGTGGAACAGGTCGCGTCTCCGATCAGCTCGATGGCCGATGGAAACTGAGGAAATGAAATTCATTTCTTTTGTGCACGAAACTCGTGATATGCACCGATGTTTGCTATGCGAACCCATCCTGTAACGACTTTTTTAAGTAAAATTTCTATAGGCGCGACTAAGGGGTAACTCAGCGAATATGCAAAGGAAATGCGTTACGCCAGAAATACTGATTCGATCGTCATTGGCCATCGATGTCGTTACTCGAAAAATTGGTGTCATTAGCAGAGTTGTTTTATCGCGACTATATTAATAACAAAAAAAATCACAATAATCGGAACATCAGTTATTTTCTATGAACTATTTTGACATATAAATATAATTTTAGATAGTAGATATCCCAGTTTGTATGTACTATTTGATGCAATTTTACTGAATCAAGTTACTTAGCCATAGTTCTTACAGTCTTAACGAGAGAATTAAGCTGATTTTCTAATTTTCGATGATGATTAGTCGATCTTGTTTTTATGACGTCCTTAGTATTTAGCACCTTCAGATCATCGCGCAGACCAGTGCACGTATCTTAATTCTAAGTAATATTGATTGGATCCTTTATACCAATGCCACATTAAATTTACTAGAGCAGCCCCAAAGCTCTATTCCGTTAAACCGGATTGGAATTCTTATTGTTTCATAAGTCAAGATTTTGTTTTCAAATGCTAATTTTAAATTAGCCGATCAACCAATAAAGTTCCTTCACTCTGGATTTGATAGTTTTGCTGTTTATTGAGATGTAATGTTTCCAGCATGTGTCGAATGTTGATGTTCTGGTCGATTGAAAAGTTGGAAAATTGAAAAGTAAATCGATATTGATTATGAAATGTTAAACGTCAAAAATGTTGAGGTTATGTCGTAAGTCGTAATAGAAATTTAGTAGAATTTTAAAGAAAATATCCGTCATAATAAGAATCGCGTTGACAAAGGAAATTGTGTGAACTTTAAGAGCATCTACACAGTCACCCGTGAATAATTATAATAAAAAGTTAATCAAAAATCTGAAGATGTCGCTGGAAAAATGTAAGTTTCTATTTTATTTTATTATGTTATTTTATTTTATTATTTAAAGTTGCTATATTTCTTCGAGATTAATTACTAATCAATATTTTTTAATTAATTAAGCGCATAAAAATAAAAAGTTTCACAATATTAATATAAATTGTATCCAAAAAAATTACTTTCAATAAAAAGAAGAACTATTTGTTCCTCTTAGCAGCCCGTTCATTTGCCATATAAATTTATATTTTTATGATATGTTTTTTTGCGTTTTAATTTAAGTTTCTACGCATTTGCATAAAATTTTTCATTTTGTTTTTGAGGTTGTTGTTAACCATTTTTATTTCATAGACATGTGGAGGTAAACATTAACGATTGAATTAATCTACACATAATAATTAAGAACTTTTTAGATTTATTTTTTAGCTGTCTATAGTTTCCTTCACTCTGGAAATAAGCGCTGTATTTTTATTAAATAGTTCAAATAAATATTATATTTGAATAAAGGATATAAGGCTAAAATTACGGAAAAAACATATACATTATTTTTTCTTTGTGTTGATTAACTCTCAATTCATAAATCCAATTTCTTTTTATGAATTCATATTTCAAAGTTGCATGAAATTTTTGTATAAGATGACCTAGATGCAAAAGTAATTACGTTTCTAAGCGATGGTGGAATTTTTGCTTAAAATTAAAAATTTTTTTTTTGTTGTTAGTATTTTTTTTTTGATAAAATCTTATCTAATTCAATTTCAATATGATTAGTGATCAATGCTAGTTTCCGAATATACGTATGTAATAGCATTTAATGTTAATTTTTTTTCTAAAGTGATTAACAATTTATAACTTTTCTTTCCCAAGTTATCTGAGTTATATTTTCAAGATAATGCATATGTTGAAATTTTACAATGTTTATTTTATTCATATCTTCAATTACTTTTTATACATTTTTATTGCTAGTTGTTTATTCAATTTTCGTTTTTTGATATATTTATACGATATTGTTTTGCAATTGATTTCTCTGTTTTATGTAATTTGCAATTTTCAGTGATCTGATAAATACTTACTTTCTTCTATATAGGACATCAGAATTTTGTAACTTTTTAACGCAGTATAAATTTTGAAACTGAATAATTTTTCTTCAATCCGAAGTTACAAACTTTAGTAACCATGTTATAAAAATAAATATAATCATAATATAAATAAAGTATTTCCCATAATACTTTGAACACCTGATTAAGTATATATTATTTGAATACCGCATTCGTTGTCAGACACCAGAAAATTTGCCTGCATAAACATTATTTATGATTTTTTGCGGGGAAGAAAAAACGAACATAAGCTGGTTATTTTTTGTATGAATTAGTACTGCGGGATTAAATTTATGCTCGACAGTTGAAATTTATTATTTACGCTTAACAATTTAGTGGACTATCTATAAAATTTCCGGTGTGTCAAAGTTGTAGTAAATGTACTGCAATGAAAAACTGATAATTTCATAAGTATATAAAAACATTTAATATGATTTGTAGTTACATTTTGATGAAATTGATATTAGGTCGTAAAATATTTTGATAGTTTTGGTGCATAGCCACTTACTAATTCATTTATCTTATTTTTACACTTTCTTGTTTATATAGGCTTCAAATTAATTTTATTAATTGTATGATTTTATCTTATCAATTACTATTGGTATACCGTAGATGTATTCTTTTAAATATTATGTGTTTGTTCATAAATGATTGTACAGGTAAATAAACTGTATTATCTTTATACTTTCTGAATTTAACTTTTAATAATATTTAATAAAGAGTCAATCAATTTTTGAAGGTCTATCATTTAAGTATCGATTTAGTGTTTTGATGAAACACAGATATTTCAAAATCATTATGCTTAGAGATTGAATTAATTATATCGTTAAGTTAACATTTCTTAATAATATGTAAAAAAAATATTGTGAATTGTAATTGTAAATTAGTGTGCGGTCAATTTAATTTTTTCTGTCACAATTTTTCATCTTTTCAACATTTTATATATTTTGTTGTATTACGAAGGCTTGTCTCGCAAAACTCAAAAACTATTTTGGTTGATGTTTTTTCCTAAATGGATATTTCATCAACAAATATGCAGAAAAATGGATATAATTTTATGTTACTTTAATATTTCTCGATGTTCCCCGATTCTTCCTCGTATGCTAGTTATTTTCAATTCATTTAAGTTTCTACATATACAGCTTCATTATTTAATAATAGAATATTGTGAAACTATTTTCCTAAATTCTGAATATTTTTTGTACGAACAGGTCCATAGTACTTAATGTGACTTTTGAAGGATTATTATGATTCTGTATCACTATTGATATAAAGAAAAAATTGATTCTGCATGTGAGGAGATATAGTAATTATTTTCATACTTTGTAAATATATAGGTCAATAAAAATCATTACAATGATTTTTATAAATATTACGAATCTCTTCTTATAGACTAATGCACTTGAAGCGTATTTGGTGCCTACATTAAGAGACACAAATATTCGTTTTTTATTATAGGGCAGAGCATGGCTTTAAGGTCCGCAGGTAAAAATATCCAACACCAATATCGCAAAAACAAATGAAACTTTTTAACAATATTTAAAAGTATAGGAAAAGTGTAATCGGACATGGAGTAAAATCAATTAGCAATTGAAAATCTATAACAATTTTTTTGTTTGTTGTTAGTTTTTTTTTTGCTTGTGAGCAGCACTGTCGGTCCTAATATAATTTTTAAGTATAAGTTATTTATTTGTTTCATAAAATACATTGTTAATTTTAAGTTAAAGTGAACTAATGTTTATATATAACTTTCATAATAGCATTTGGGTGGGGTAAAAAGATTGACTAAACTTTTACTCTGGTAAAGGAGTAATTAAAAAGAATAGTAGTAAATATGTCAATTCAGTTAAAAAAAGCTATTTTACATAAATAAATTAATCTACCTATTATGTTTTAACTCTGCTGACGAATGCGCTTGACAAAATACCACGTCAAGGTTACATACCGTGTTATCGGTATGTATATTATAGGATAAAATATTGCGCTTTTAGTGAAAGATAAATATAACGTATAAGTCCAATGTCAAAAATGTTGATGACAAATTTCAAGGAAGTGACTGAGGATTAACTACTTAGCTTTGTGCGATATTCGCTTGGAGAAGGTTAGATTATTATTGTCTTGGAGACGACTCATCGTCTCTTAACATTTCTTATTGTAGGTCGGTGTGAGGTATAAAGTGGCAGGACATGAGCTGTACTAACCGATTTGTCATTATATATCACCTTGGGATCTCCACGCTCGGAATTTGATCCCTTAAGGCTGATCCATGACTATTATTTTTTGCGCCACTTCATCTCATTCGCCAACATTGAATTATTGCTTGAAATTAATTTTCAGACGCCGGATTATAATTAATTACAAGCCGTAAACGTAATTATATTCAGTGCCAGCGACGGATGTGAAATAAAATGATAATTAGAACATGAAAGGTTGTCATTAATAAGATTCTTCGACGTTTCGTTTTGTTCTGTTGATGATTTTCTTATTTGACACGCTCTTTGACAAATTTATTTACGTTTTGACATTTTAGAGTATCAAATGATCTTGATAAAATAGTAATTTATCTTCTTAATATTAATTATTAACAATAATAATAACTACATTACTCGCTAATAGTAGTTGCTAAATAATAAAATGCATGTATTATTGTTCACAGAAGATCGTCCTGTGTAACTTCAAGAATTAGGAAAGATTGATGCTTTTGTTGTACAATTTTTTACAATTAATTCATCTTGACATCAACTGAATATATTTGAATGAAATAAAGATAGGAGGCAGATGCTGTTTCTGTTCCTCTACCAAATAAAGTTAAAATAATATAACTGTTGTTCACTATTTCACCATTAATCATGTTCTAGAAACATACTTCGTGTTTGGGGTTAGTTATAACTTCTACCGGGACAAGTAGTAACGACTAACAAACGGCATAAATACATCTGATAAATAATTCTTCACTTATTTCTAAGAGAATTGAATGGTTTCTGAGTCTAATAAATCAACGTAAACTATATTTAATACAAATAAAAGATATAGTGTCTCCTATAAAATAATTTACGTTCTTACAAACTCAACTAATTTCACCCAATCATATTTACTTAAATTCAACATGCATGTTACAACTAGCCCAAGGTATTACTTCAACTAACCTGAGGTGTCTTGCTTCATATTATTGAAGATAAATATTTCAAAAATTTTGTAATCACATAAATCTAAAACTTTATTTTATAGATCTCAACTACAAGACCATAATATATCTCATTATCAGTCCAAAACTTTTTAATATATTAATTATTTATTTATTTAATTATTATGTATTTATTATATATTTTATTATACTCATATATAAATATATGATTCTAAAATATTATATAATTCTAAAAAATCATTTTTATAATTTTGAACTTGAATTTTATAATAATTGAATTTTATGTCAGAAGATCACTAATAATGTATTCCTGATTAATTTATATAATCTTCTATAGAACTTTCGTGATATTTCTGTATGTAAAAATTAAGTTTTTTGTTGTTAATTTATGTTAGATAAACGTGAAATTTTGAATATAATAATTAAAAGGCATATTTTTTTAATTGCCTTGTGTATATTCAAATTCTAAATTTTAATTATAAAATTTGTAGAGATTTTTAACACAGATGGCGCGATGGAATATGTTCGGTTTTATTGATAAGATATTTATAAAAATGGGTTTAATAAAGATATGTCCTAGTGAAAATTTTGGCGTGATAATTTGAGACATCAAATTGTCTTAGTTCTAAATTACGATTTTGAATTTTATTTAAGTATTAATTTGACCGTAAGTTTTTTTGAAACGTGTTACTTAAAGCATAAAATGTATAATAGAACACAATAAAATATGCTATCTAAAACACTTTGTAACATGAAAAAGCGTATATTTTATTGAAATAATTAGATTTTATAACATATTTAAAATTATTATTTTTTAAATTACAATTAAAAAACCTCAAAACTTACATATTTGCAATTACTTTTTACATAATAAGTTACATGAATATTATATTGAAAGTTAAGCGTGTGATATTATGTATACAATTTATATCAGTGCACACAAGCTTAACTAATGTTGCATTTTTCTTGATTATTTAGATATCTTTTATTTTGTAATCAATGAAAACAACAATAATTATAAGTACTAGCAATCTCTTGTAATAGACTAGAGCTTTGAAAGGCTCTTTGATATGAATGTTAAAATAAACAAATATTCGTTTTCTATTATATTCTAAATATGATGCATATATGCTTAGACTCCGAGAACAAAGCATCTCATTTTTTGGGAGGAGAAAATCCAAAAAAATCACAACAATTTTGCAGAAGATGCATGCATTTTTAATAATTATTTTGATCACTTCTTTGTATCCCGCGGTCTTCATACTTCGTAGTGTGAAAGTAATTATTAATACTCTATTAGTTTTTTTTTAATTTAATAATATTTTTAAGAACTACCTTCATCATCGTTATACATAAAGTATTATTCAGTAAAAAATTTTATGCTATGTAAGTATTTACTTAATTTTTTAATTCCTTAACATGCAGTCTGCAATTATCCGGAACATTTTAAGTTAGTTAGATATTTTTATTGGTGTTAGTTAACACTTTTTAGCGTGTCAATTAATACACTTCTAGATATTTATTAACGCCTTTTACACACCTCGCATGATTGATTAACACGACGTAGGATTACGCTGATCCTGGATTGGTTTTTAAACTTAATGTAATTTTGTATAATATGTTTATAACGCACTTATATATCTATCATGCTGATCGTCGCAATTATTTTAAACTTTATGTGTAATCAATGAGAGTATTGGATTTGACACATAACGATCCATGCATGTGTAGTCTTTTTTAATACGTTTTTTTGTGCTGTTTAAAATCCAATATTTACAATGCACGAATTTAACATCTAATACGTTTTTCCATAAGTTGAAATTTAAATTATATGATTATTTAAATGTAAATAATACTTCAAAACATTGCATATGCAATATAATGCTTTTTCACGAAGAATATTTGTATTATCGTCATTGATGTGTACGTTCAATTTTCATATACTTTTTATATCTATTGGGTAAGGTATTACAAAATACAAGCCATACAAAGTAGTAGTAACATAAGAGTAATTTAATTGGTTGTAAACGTTAATGTTTGCTGTACTTTTATTGATGCTACTATAAAAGGTGGGTTATGTACATAATAATAAAGGCTACATTTCTTGACAACGTACTTACAATTATATAAAATTTCAGTAACTAAGTTTACCCATATTGCAATAATTATTATTTTTATTCATATTATCTCAGAACCATGAATCTAAATTGGGACAAACTGCAAAACACAAATTAAAAACAAAGCAAATTAAAAAACTACAGAATTATCTAGTAATTTCTCTGCGTGATAATAAAGTCTTATCATTTTTGTCGTTTCCTGGCCGTTTTCTCCTTAAATTACTAGTGCAACGGAATTCTATTTTTTTTTTCATTTTATTTGATGATTAAAAATATTTTATTTGATGATTATTATTTACGAAAAATTTCAGTCATACAATTTTATGCAAAAAGTATATGACATTGTGTGTAATTTTTTTATTGCAACGCTAATAATAAAGCAGGTCAACAAAAAAAGTTGTTTATGCTACTTGTTTTCTCATACCTGTGCAACGAATTTCATAGTATAATATAATATCATTTTTCTCTATAAATATTTAAAATTCAATACATTTTAGGAATTTCAATTATACCATTTCATAGTATAATATAACATCATGTTGTCTTATTTTTATATAAAAAATTAACAGAATAAATCTCGTAAAAAATGTAGGGTAAGGTGGGGCACAAAGGTCGATGTTACAATAATAACAATTATATCACAACAAATAACACATATCAAGCGAACAACAATCTGACTATGTTCAGTAAAACTGTTTTTCAAAAATAGATGGAGTAAAATGACACTGCCAGGAAGCAATCAGATCCAATGTCTTTTCTTAATTTAAAGAGGTTTTACAATCTAATAGCTTTATTCTTAAACCAATGCAAAATATAAATTTCAAGGGTACATTTTATACTGAGATGACACAGTATAAATCTTGACCTGTTATCTCGTCGGAAATAATCGTCTGCATAGTTGGAATAACTTCATTCATTTAACTCGTCTCTTATAAACTGAACTTTCACTTCTTTATTTGCTAATTTTATTGTGTACACCTTTTCGTATAATTCAAAACTATATTAATTTTTCGTAAACTAAACTCACAATGAAAGAAAATACTTTCGCTATATGGATTTTCAAACATTTCCGTTTATCTCCTGATACACTTTTATTTAGTTACATTTATTGCCCTCTATATTCAAATATTGTTGTTGAAAAAATCGTAACTCTACTTATTTTTGATATATCGTGGACCTTCTCAATAATTTTTTAGCAAACTTGTTTTTAAATTCATCTCGTTTTAGTGTTTGATTCGAACACTGTTGTTGAAAATTGTCAAATATACTTTTGGCAGCTCTCACTATTAAAAGAGAGAATATTAAAGTATTTTGCGTTTGGTTATAACTATAGTTTAAAAATAAAGTATGCCAAGCAATACGAGAATATTCAGCAAATCTTTGGTGTTTTCTGTCGCAGCAAAATCATTTAGTGTGCAAAAAATAATGAAAACGAAAATCTGGCAGGGAGCTGGGACACTGAACTGCGCGCCTGAGGCATATCAAGCTAATGCTAAATAGAACGATATCACTATCAGTATTTTCCATCGGGAAAATTGCGCGTTTATGAAGCGAAACGAGAACGATATTGAAGCGTGAGCTCAATAAGATATTTTGGAAAACTTCTTCGAAAATTTATGCCGATAAAAGCTGTTTCATTTTCTAACACATGAATTGCATCAACTCTATTTGTAGAGCATTAAATGGATAGCATGGTTCGTAATACGCTTATGTGATCATTGTAAAATATTTCATTCAAATAATCTGAATGGCATAATCTGATTCGGTGATAGAGTTTAGATAAAACCATGGTAAAATAGTAATTGCTCTGCGAGGTATTATTTAGGTCATAGGAAACGTTCATCGTTAATCCAGATTTATGTTAATTAGATACCCATTATGTAGTTAATGCGCAGATAATTATGCATTAGGCACTCAATTCATTATAATTATATTATCTAGATTATAATAATGTTCAATATTACATAAAAAATTAATTGCAGTGAATTTTTTATATTGACGAGCATTATCGTAAAAAAAACATTAGAACTTGGCATCGTGCTTTAAAGCAAGTTACTGAAACTTCCTGTAGCAAAAACTAAAATTTTTAGAAAAGCTTCAGACTTTCTTAAAAACTCAGAGAAAATTAGATTATTGAGAAACGTGAAATTTTTAAAAGAATTTGAAAAGTTTTTTTTTACTTTAAAATATTTTGAAATTGCTGAAATTGTTTGAAGTAATTGTGCTGCTTTAGTTGCGCAGCGACAAAATATCGAAGCGCGTAAGCGCCCTATCGTTGTTTAATGTCTGAACAAAGCCCATAGAATTGTATTCAACATTTGTACTTTTCATTAAAATATCTATAAAATATCTGATAATTTGTTGTGCATATGTCTAATGATCATCTTGTCCGCTTTATCAATAGAAATCGAATGTTTTTTGGATCATTCATAAATCGGTTGGTCCGTGTTCTCGAAATCGTTCACAAAAAATGTATCCGCACATACATACACACACACATATAATAATTTTCTCTAATGTGTGCCAAAATGTTTAGCAACCGTTGAAACATAAAGATATATAATAATATATTACCTATATAATATAAAAGATATATATATATATATATATATATATATATATATATGTGTGTGTGTGTATATATAATATATATATCTACCCCGCGAGAAGTTAAATATATTCTGAAATGTCCAGATGTTTAGAATATTTTGGGGCTATGACATATAGAATATGTTGTTGTAAGCTTTTTACCAAATCGCTTGAACTTTCCGTAATGTAGTGATAATATTCCTGATCAATAAAAGTTTAGATTTAACTGTTCAAAAACTTTTCCTCCGTTTAATTTAATAAAAAATTTACTTTTTATCAAAAACTGTTTCCTACATTTCTATATGAATTGTTTCACTGCAAACCGATTTTAGTTTATTTTAATACGTATTTAATAAATGCTTATATTAAAAACGAAGTAAATTGTAGCCAAAACATCTTTAATTTTGTAAAAAAATTCAACTGCTTGATATCAGGCATTCCGCGGCGGGTATCGAACCTAGACCATCAGATTCAAAGTCCATATTTTTAACAATTTTGAATATGTCACATATTTTTAATCCATCGTTTTTATATTCACATTTTAATGTAACCTTCCATTGAAATTGTTATTAGGTATTTGATTTATATAAGCAGATTCGTGATTTTGTAACATGATTTATCATTTTCCGACATTTTATGGGTAGTTGTAAATTCATTACGAGGAAGATATTATTCCCGGATTCAATTTAAATTTATGGTTTTCAAAACCCGAGACAATCCGGAACAAAAGATTCGGGATAAATATTACTTTTAAAAAGACTAGAGACACAAGGCGGAATTCTACTCTACTCTACTCGTATGTTCTCCACGTATCCAACTAATATTCTAAAATTAATCCAGATATAATTGACTTACATATTACGTAAATTCTTGTTCAGATTCAATGAATATATTTTTGTGTCAGGAAATCCTTGGAATATATGTGCAGACTGAATGACAAACAACTAAACAACCTTACAGTTACTGTAAATAGAGTTCAGTAAGTATGCAGTATATTTTCTGCTTATCTTTTCTGTTTATACCAACGATGTATGTTTAGCCATTATAAAACTAATGAGGTCTTCGTGCTGCGGTTTGAAAAAGCGTTGCAAGAGATATAATATCCAATTAGATCGATCGATGCGATGGGAAAAAGTGCACGTAATAAGAACATATTGAATACAAATTGTAGCTAGGCATATGATGCTTTTATTATACTTGACATAACTATAATTATGTTATAGTATTGCTTCACACATACAATTGACGCTATAATATAGGGGAGCTTTTTAATAGATTCTTCTTATATAAACTATATTTTGAAACCCATTGATTATATTTTCACAAAATAAATATATATGGTTGCTGTAACAATTCTTTCACCGAATCAAGTAAAAATATATTGAAAATTATTGTTCGTTATTTCACAATTAAACAATTTCAAGAAAAAAGTGCGGTATTATATTTTACCTTGTGTTTGGGGCTAGTTGTAACATCCACCGGAGCCGAAAATAACGAAAAAACAACAAAATAATGACTCTGATAAATTATGTTTTACTCACTTTTAAGCAATTGTCTTGTTTCTCAGAAATTATATTCATGCATCAACGCAATCTGGTATTCAAAAGCAAATAAATAATATTGTCTCCTCCAAAAATTTTTTTATCATAAATCAACGTAGACTATAAATTCAATGTATCCTGTAACACAATTTACATGTGCTTGTATTTCACAAATTACATACTGCATTCAATTCTTCACTTCAAAGGTGTATATTTTTTTGTATGGCACAACTATCCCCAGGTGGTTTTTGTTTCAGCTAACCTTAGGTGTTGTTTTTTCACATTAATTAAGATAATGTTTACATTGCTAAATTTACACAATTTAGTTATTTTTTGACTACTGTTTTGAAAAATTTATATTTATCTTCAATTGTAAGAGTGTCACTTATTTTTAAAATTTTAGGAAATACTAATTAAATACTTATTATTATTATACTATTTATAATACATAAATTGTATTTGATTAATCTAGAACCTGAGTCTTGTTTCAGAAAATTATATTCATGCATCAACGCAATCTGGTATTCAAAAGCAAATAAAATAATATTGTCTCCTCAAATAAATTTTTATCATAAATCAACGTAGACTATAAATTCAATGTATCCTGTAACACAATTTACATGTGCTTGTATTTCACAAATTACATACTGCATTCAATTCTCTTCACTTAAAGGTGTATATTATTTTTGTATGGCACAACTATCCCCAAGGTGGTTTTGTTCAGCTAACCTTAGGTGTTATTTTTTCACATTAATTAAGATAATGTTTACATTGCTAAATTTACACAATTTAGTTATTTTTGACTACTGTTTTGAAAAATTTATATTTATCTTCAATTGTAAGAGTGTCACTTATTTTTAAAATTTTAGGAAATACTAATTAAATACTTATTATTATTATACTATTTATAATACATAAATTGTATTTGATTAATCTAGAACCATGATCTTCTATTAAAATCTCGAGTACTAGTCTTTTATTTTATGTCGCCTACAGTGTTACAACTGATGACGTGACATTTTTTGCTTTTTAGACATTCTAGTATATCAATATGGAATAATTTTAATGTTTTTTCTATATAAGCGACCAGGTGTAACCAATAATTGTTTCTTGATAATATTAATTGTATTAGCAGTAGGATATTCAAAGTTGCCCAAACTATATAAACTGCATATCATTTTCACTCTACTTGGAGTAAAACAAAAAATAAATTTATTGTATTTATTATTCTTATATATATATATATATATATATATATATATATATATATATATATATATATATATATTAGTGTTAATTAATTTGTATCTTTATACATTTTGATAAGATAATTTTCAAATCTGTCAGTACAAAAATTACAATATTAGTATTTCAATTATTAATCGTAGAATTTTTACATATGGAAAACTTGTATGGTTTATAAGTCAAATACTTTATGGTTTATATGTTAAATTATTTAGGGCTTTCTAGAGCATCATCCTCGTTTTATGGCATTCTTTTTTCTCAACGTACATATCTTTTTATTATATAAACAGTAAATGAGAAATGTGCTATGAAGTTTTTTGGCATTTTTAAATTGTATTCCAATATGTTAAACGATGTTCGTTTTTATTTTAAGGCCAAATCTAAAATTTTATTGCGATACGGCTTTTTAGTATATTGAAGTTAAAATTTCAACACAAAATTTCTTCATAAAAACTAAAAGTGTGTGGGGTAAAAAGACCAAAAAATTAGGAAAATTAAGTTAACAAAATATTAAGTAAACAAGTAGTTATTACAACTCTACCAGATTAATGTTATATACAGTATTATTTCTGTAATAATTGTATCCATGAAATTTATATTTTGCATTGGTAATAATGTAGCCTAGCCTATTATTTTGTAAGATCCTGTTAAATTTAGAAATAAGACAATAGACTTGTTTGCTTCCTGACCGTCTAATTTGACCCCGTCTACATCGTAATAAACTGCTTAAATAGATAAATTTCAATTATTATTGATTTAAGTTCATATACACGTATTGAAAAGTTCAAGCAATAATTTGCTAATATTCCGCTCACACCCAGTTGTAATGTTGTTTAGAAAAAAACAAATCATTTCCAACATTACAGTTTCGAATGAACAGATTACTTTGCAGCTGTCAAATTATTCCGGTGGAGACGCCATGTATGTTTGTCATACATTTAAGATAATAACTATAGTGGTTTTTGCGAATTTTGAAGTTTTTGAAAACATGTGCCTTTTGAAAAATTTGATTTTTTTTATATTTCGAAAAATTTGTTATAGTTATTTTTTTATATTTTGATTTGTTTTATACTTTGAATTTTTCTGAAAATTTTTAAAAAATTTTCAAAGCTATCGTGCTGCGTGGCTTCTTTAGAGAAGTAAAATCGTAATGCGTGAGCGCCGCATTGCAGTCTAATGAATTAACATTAGTTCGAAACTCATAGAAATGTAAACAAAATTCATAACTAGTTGGTTTGGTATTTAGCCTTGAGGCAAGTTACATGAACTTCCCGATATGAGTAATTATTCGACTTAATCACCAAAAAATAATTTAATTGATGAGTGATTAGAAGTATTCCGAGTGAATTTATTACACATCATTGAAAACGAACGAACACTTTGACTCGGTGTATTTTCTCATAGCAAATTTTCAAAAATTACCAGTTTTTATAATTGAACCAGTTTCCATAGGACTTTAATGGTTTACTATGTTAATTAAAACCAAGTGCTCTATTGTTACATCAAGTAAATCGTCTAATTTTAATTTTAACAAACGACAAAAAAACTACTCATTTTCTTAATCTTTGATTAATTTTTAAAATTACACTACTTGTCGTTAGGCCGTGATATTTCAGTAAGTTCTATAAGACCACGATATATATCGCCTAAAACAGTTCCATGAAAATTGGCTTAAATTTTGTTTCAACAGTTAATTACAAGAAAATGGCTCGCTAGATTTTCACCTAAAACTAATCAGTATCATTCCCAACTAATATCTTTCGAACTGTTTTTGATTTTTGAAAATCGATCGGTAGTTTGAGCTTAAATGTGGACGAATAGTTTAACATCTTTTTTCAAATTACAAAAAAACGACTCGGCAGTTTTGTCGCACAAAACTGACAAATTGTAGTCCCCATTGATATACATCAAATGGCTTTTAAATTTATGAAATCGGTGCAGGCGTTTTTGAGAAAACGTCGATCAAAGGTTTAATTTTGTCAAATGTCAAAGAAACGATACTAATTTTGGCAAACTTTGACGATTTTTCAAAATTAAACGACTTGTTATAGGGCGTTACCTACCGTCAAAAAAAAACATAAAAATCGTCGAAATTTTTTTTAAAAAACTTTATTACAAGAAAATCGCCCGGTCGATCTTTACCAAAAACTAATCAGCACGATTCTCAATCAATATCTATCGAACGGTTTTTGAATTTTCAAAATCGCTTCAGAAGTGCGGGCTAAAACGTGGACAAAAAATGTTTCACTTTTCTGCGATTTACAAAGAAACGGCCCGGCCGATCGTCGCACAAGAGAAACGCTAGTCGTCGTCGAGATACATCGAATGGCTTTTAAATTTTTGAAATCGGTCCAGCCGTTTTTTGAGAAAACGTCGATTTACGGCAAAAAATCTGTTCACACACACACACACACACATACTTTTACCAACTTTGGTCTCATTCGATTCAGAATGGCTTGAAACGTCGAGAAAACATTAAATTAGCGAGTCGGATTTTTTTAAAAAAAACACAAACTTCTCCTTCGGGAAGTTAAAAATAAAACACATATATACAATGATGAATTAGCTGGGAGTTTTACTCAACATAGTTAGGTAGTTGTTTGATATGTGTTATTTGTTGTGATATAATTGGTTTTAGTTTAGTTTTCCCCATATGCTTGCTCAAAGTCAAAATGGTACTTTGTGCCCCGTATTACTAGGTTTTTCATTTGAAACTAAACTGTAATAAAACATTTTAATTGATCTTCAAATATGATTAATTTAAAATATCAGAAAATTAGATAAATTTTAAATAATCTTTTTTGTTTATTTCATGTGAGTGTGATGTATTGGTTTAAGTTTCTGAATTTCCTAAGGGTTAGAATCATCTCATGATTAAGCTAAGGTAAAGAAGCGTTGAAGTATGTACATAATGCACATTTATATACAATAGATAAATGTAACACTAAGAATTGCAACTAATATTATATCTGTAACGGTGATTATAGCAGTTAAAATCACGAATTCTCTGAAGATTTTCTTTCTATTATTTGTCGCATCCGTACTTGAAATATAACCATTTAGGTATTTTTATCCACGGCAATCATCGTTCAATAGCTCATTATCTATTCTTTGGATTGATTATAAACTCGTGCCGGTTCAGCAGAGCTTTCGCCGCAAATAGTTCAATGGGATATCGATATCTATCCTACACATTGCTGCATCGTCTAGCTTTATGTTTTCACAAGTTCAGACTCGAATTAGAAACAGGGAAAATACGGACATAATGGTTTATATGGAAAAAATGGCACAGTGGTTTTACAGACATTTTCGCGTCTGTATAACATGAGGAAACCCATCTAATAACAATCCTGTCAGATGTTGAGTGTCATTGTCACAGTCTTGCGGCAGTATACTGTTCCAGCGTGATGAAAATTTTGTTTTGAAGTAGTTTTTTCTCATGTTTTCAGGGGACATATTCATTGGTATTAGAAACTAGACCTAATAATTTAGGAACTAGACTTATTGATATTAGACCTAATTATTATATTCCAGTACTAATGATTTCGATTAATTTTATTGCAATAATCACGTGCTTGTAGAATTTACTTCAATTTCGGATAAAACAATGAACAACAATGACTTTGTAGAGTAGACTGGCTACAGTTGTATCAGGGTACAGTCGTCATAACAGCTAAACTATACTGATTTTGAGGAGTTCAATAGGAAAACGATGAAGTATGATTGTTCGAACAAATTTTCATTATAGTTTGCAATCAGTGCCTGGAATTAACATGATTCTAGACAGCATTGCTTTTACAGTGTCAGAAGTAAGTTCTCATGTTCTAATTCTTTAAGCAATAACAATTAATTGTATTCAGATACATCTCTTTCTTTGTTATTCTGTTGATGTTGAACATTATTAGTTATTTACTAGCAATTATGTTTTGCTCGGATGATTTAGCTCACAAGGTAACCATCAGGTTTACTCTTCTGGGATTTTGATGAAACTTCGCATGGTTGTAGGGTTGATGGTCAAACCGAAACCCTTTAAATATTAGAGTCCTATGGGAAGCGGTTTAATTAAAAAAATTAAATAAAAATTGATTAAAACTGCTAAAAACGCGCTAAGCGCTATGTCTACGCGCGTTGCGCTTTGCATCAATGTGTCGAGATAGCCGAGTGGTTTGCGGCGCTTACTCTCAACTTTTTGTTCGAGGCCTAGGCTCACAGTCGCCAGTTCGAATCCCGCCAGAATATTTTTTTTTTAAATTTATTTTTACATCTATTTGGTTAAATATTATAATAAATATTAATAATTTGTTACATGTACTATACAAATATGTGACATTTATAAATAGTAGATATTTATGAAAGCATTCTGAAAATAAATACATTTGCATTGCATATTGATAAAATAAAATAAAACATTTTTTTTTATAAATGATATGTATTTAAACTAATATAATATCAAACATAAATAAATAATAATATAAAATAATATAAAACAAAAACTTCAGGGCTTACAATTTGCTAGATGATATTTATCATAAAAGCATGAAAAACATAAAAATATATTGCAGTGAGCACACTTTAAAAACGCTGCTGTGTTACAAAGAGCAAATTGTAAGCCCTGAAGTTTTTGTTTTATATTATTTTATATTATTATTTATTTATGTTTGATATTATATTAGTTTAAATGCATATCATTATAAAAAAAAAATGTTTTATTTTATTTTATCAATATGCAATGCAAATGTATTTATTTTCAGAATGCTTTCATAAATATCTACTATTTATAAATGTCACATATTTGTATAGTACATGTAACAAATTATTAATATTTATTATAATATTTAACCAAATAGATGTAAAAATAAATTTAAAAAAAAAATATTCTGGCGGGATTCGAACTGGCGACTGTGAGCCTAGGCCTCGAACAAAAGTTGAGAGTAAGCGCCGCAAACCACTCGGCTATCTCGACACATTGATGCAAAGCGCAACGCGCGTAGACATAGCGCTTAGCGCGTTTTTAGCAGTTTTAATCAATTTTTATTTAATTTTTTTAATTAAACCGCTTCCCATAGGACTCTAATATTTAAAGGTGTTCGGTTGACCATCAACCCTACAACCATGCGAAGTTTCATTAAAATCCCAGAAGAGTAAACCTGATGGTTACCTTGTCAGTCATAACACTGATTTATTATCAAAAGTGTGCGTTGGGTACGGTCCGACAATTTTGGTGTACGGTTTTGACATGTATTTCTTGTCCTATTCGGATAAAGAATACACAGATAAAAAAAACCTAAATAAATTTCAATATAAGGAAAGAAAACATTCATAACTTAGTTTAAAGATATGTTTTGTTATATATTGTTATATTATATTCATAAACTTTGCCTAAATGATTATATTGTGTTGTGTTACATATTCGAAACGATTACAGTCGTTATAAACCATTTTGGTGTTTATACCTATTGTTTTTTAACCTATTTTTACGCCTGTCACAACTGTTCTTGAGGTATGGACGGTTGTGACACTCGCCCTTTTCTTGTATGATTTGATTTTCTGACTAAATCATAATTTGATTTTCTTACTTTTCTAACCATCGTATTTAAAGACAATTCGAATCATTCATTTCCAAGTGGACACATGTTCACGTTACTAATAATGAATTTGACAAAATCATGGTTGGTCAAAGTTCTTTTAATAAATTTAATTTTGATGTGACGTAAACTTAACATTCCTTGTAAACTTAAATTTTATTTACAACTATTAATAAAACATTAATTACTATTGGTTAATTTATAATAGCCAATGAACTAAAAATAAAAATAAAGCATAATTGGGATGTGTCGTTTTCGTTTACTGTTAATTTACTAGAATTTAATTAATTTTATATAGAGAACTATGATGCTCATTAAATATACAAATATTGCTTTGATTTTTGAGCCTTCAATTTTTATTGATAATTATGAATGTAT
>NW_020537294.1:0-27509 GCF_003426905.1 Ctenocephalides felis | reverse complement strand
TTAACGCATTTCATATTTTAATTTTATGACATTTTATCGATACGCATTTGTCTTTTTTGTGTATTATGTAATATATGTATTCGTATATACAATGGTTGTAGAATAAAATATAATCTGATTAAAATTTATTTGAAGAACTATATAAAAAAACCTTAACTATCATGGCAAGTAAACATTCAACAGACATGATTAATGTCGTGTAATCAATTTACCATTTACGTGAAAATTAAATGTTTGGCATTCATGCATGCCAATATTGATCTTTTTTTTGTATAAATATTTTTTTCAATTTTTAAAAGCAGTAAAATCAAAATTATTATATTCTATGTTACAACCTTGTATAGCATCATTTATTTGTGATATATCCAACGATATCTAGCTTTGATTGTTTGCACCATCAGCTTGAATTTTGATCCAATTTTAATTGCTCAATTATTGAATACAATTTTTCACCTTTGAAATATTTGATTGCATTCATTTGTATTCGAAAATTGCAATTAGGATTCTATAAATGTTGTTCTTGAGAAAAGGTGAAGGCTTTTGTAATAAATGTATATTTATTTAAAAGAGCAAACAACTTTTCCTGGATCAACATTGTAGTTGATGTTCGTAAATTATTATATATTAATTTTTATTGAATTTGACGATATTAATATTTATGTTCTTGCATTTGGTTTTAATTCGTTCAATAAATATCATCTTATTTAACACGTTAACCGCCAGTCAGTCATATGTCATGTGTCTGACACTGTGAAGTTTTACACAAGCCATTTGGTAGTAGATTGAAAAAGTTTTAATTTTAATTTTAAAATTCATTGATTTATTAGATTTTCTTGAAACATTTTTAACTAAATTATCTAATAAAGTCACCATGGCTCATGTTTTTTCTGATATAATCATGGCGATTAACGTGTTAAATATATTATATATAAATATATAAAAATATAAATGTATAAATATATAAATATTATACATATAAATATTACTATCGTCCAATTCTGTTTCACAGGAATGCAGCATTAGCGAAAGCATGAATTCATTTTCATTTTAGGATGTCACAATTTGCAGCCCAAATTATATAATATTTATTTAACGTATTTCTAAAATTGAATTTATTATTAAAGTTAAACAATTTAATTTTTAATAATTCCAGTTAAGGGGGCCTAAGGGTGATAAGGGCGACCGCGGTTACATGGTAAGAATTGTAAATGATGATCCTCTTTTATGTTGGTGGTCGGTTTTTATTAACCCAAGGCAGATTAATAAACTAAATAATGATATTGAACTAATGAAAATATTTAATGATAATATGCTAATTATTTGTAGATTTTTCTAACATTTCCTGATTTCCGTTTAACACGTAGATAATAACTGTTTAGGTATATAACAAACTAATCTACTAATTAACACCGATTGTACTGTTTTTCTAAAAACCCGAAAAATAATGTAGAAGCAAATAATAATTTTTACAAATTTGAAAGATTAGTATTTTTTATTACGAGTTATCATTAAAAAGAAATAACATAGTAAACTTGTACTTTATATTGGCGTGAAATTTATTAAAACATGATTTTGCTGTATACAGTGTCCCAGAACTTCCCAGAACGTCAAGCCGAATGCGGGTGATAGTATTGACCTTAACTATCCTGAAAAAATTAAAAAAAAAATATTGCACATTGTTTCGAGATTGTGATCTTTTAAGTGCAACTTAAGGCTTTGGTGAAATTCTGACTATTTTTAGTTTTTTGTGGTTAATTTTTATTAATTTTGTTCATTAAACTTTGGACCCAGTGAAAATGAATAACACAATTCCTCAAAGTTTTTTCTGTGAAACTATGAAATAAAAACTATAAAAATTTAAAAGTTTTAAATTCATAGCTTAGCAAAAAGTCTTAAATCTTAAAAACTTGGGTCAAAACTTGACAAAATAAAGAACTGATTAAATTTTAGGAAAGGCAGTTCTAGTAGTTTCGGAGATCAAATAAAAAAAGTAAAAAAAATGCCATTTGGAGGTCAAAAATGATTATTAAACACATGCACATCAAATTATAGAGATATAAATAATAATTACAAACTTTGTTTCTATGGAGTCCGTATTTATTAGACTGCGACGCGGCGCTTACGCGCTTTAATATTTTATCTCTAAACAGTTAAAGCAGAGCAATTGCTTTGAAGAAAGTTAAAACTTTTCAAACGTTTTCAAAATATTAAAAACAAATTCAAATTTTTCAAAAAAGTCAATATTTTTTCCAAAACTTCAAAATTCTCAAAAATCTAATTTATTCAAATTTTTCAAAAAAATTCAAAAGCTTTTGTAGAAATTCTAAATTTTTGGTACGAGAAGTTTCAGCAATTTGCCTTAAAGCACGATGCCATACACCACTAGTTCTAAATTTTCTCTGGTCAGTCAAGGTCAATACTATCACCCCGTTTCGGCTTGGCGTTAAATTATGGGACACCTTATATACATGCTATATAACCCGAGCAAAATACATATCTTTCCAAAAATGCGAAGCACATATTACTGTAACAAGTGAAGCTTAATGTTTGAATAAAAAATTGCAATTCTGTTTTGAAAAGTAATCATAAAAATTCATCCGTGTCAAGGCCCTATTTGAACGAAAAAACGTCTTGTGTTTTCAAATATTGAATTATTACCCTCCGGCAAGTCGTGATTGACTCGCACGTGCTCAACTGCTTTTCCAAACCAAAACCATCTCAAATGAAATAATTGAAAACAGTTACTATATTTGTTATGCTATTAAAACTTAAATTAGATTATTTATTATATGAAACATCTCTCTAAAACGATCTTTCGACATGGTCGGCTATTATTTTATTATCCATGTATAATTTGGTTTATGTTGCTGAAGATTGCGATTTAGATTTATATAAATAGATTGATATAACATTTATATGGAAAGATTTACATTTGTATAAAAGGATATGTAAATTGATTCGCATTTTCCATTATTTATATGCAGTCAAATAAATTGACTAAATACAAGCTTATTTTTAGGTTAATCTCTAAAAAAAATATTAATATACATTTTCTTTATTTATTTTCAAGCATATGATGTTTGAGACATTTTATATTTGTTTTAAAAAATTATATTTTGAAGGGAGTGTTATGTATTTCACTTGTATCCAACAAGGAACATCGAAACGTAAATATTTCAATTTTATAGAACATTGCTAATTTTTTTATAATCCGAAAACCCACAATAAGTCTTTTTTTACACTATTCTAAATTTACTGTATTCTAAATTTACTTGACTGTAATATAATTCAAAATTACTTCAGTATAGGTTTATTATTCTTTATGTAGGGGATGTAGGGGCTGTTTGTAACATTTTTTTAAATTAATAAATCTCCTGATCCACTGAATATATTTAAATGAAATAAAAATTAATAGTTGCTGTAACTATTTTTCTACCAAATCAAGATAATCATTTAAACATTATCAAAGTTTAATAAATTAATATTATATGAATTACTCAAAAATTAATTAATTTGGCACGAAATAAGATTTATAAAATTAAAAATCGGTCGATAATAATAGCTTAAACCAAAATTTTATGATAGATAAATTTTATATCGCCTGTCAAAAATGACGCACCTGCACAATTCTGTTTACTGCTTCGGCCTGCGGGACAGTAGCTATGACAATATTATGCAGGACGATTTACATGTCTAATCGAGGCAAAAAATATTTTAATATTTTTCAAGATCCTATTGAAAAACGCCTGTTTTTAGTTACCCCCGTTACATGTAGCCCCTACTGATAAGAAACTTTTTTTAAGCAATTAAAACTTTATGTAGGACTCATTAATATGAGAAAAAAGATATATAAACTATTGTCGTTTTACTAAATATCGAATTAAATAGTAAATCAAACTTAGATAAACATAATTTGATTTTAAGTACAAAATAGTTAACCATTTTTTGAATCCAATAAGATATCTCATGGTCAGTAAATAGAAAATTCAATTTTTAGAACGAAACACGTCGCCGTTTTATATTATATCAGTTTCCTTTTTTTATTGATTTTATTTTGTGTTTTTTTTATCTTTTTTGGTATTATGATAAACTTGATTCGTTTATCACAATCAGCCAAGATATATCATCTATTCTTTCAAATACTTTATAATGCAGTATTTTAGTATAGTGATTTTCATATAATGGGAGACAAATTGTAGTCATACTTTTCAATATAACTAAGTTTGATGCTTCAAAATTACTATGTTTCTTTATGAAATAATCACGATTAAACAACAACAAAAAAAGATATCAATATGCTTTCGTTAACGACAAAATAGTTATTAACTTTTTTTTAGATTAACTCGTTTTGTTGTTCAAGAATTCTTGATGCGCCTCCGGCACGAATGTGCTGTAAACCTTGTCGAAATTACAGTTGAAAATGTTATATTAAAATTAATAATTTTAATTATATTTATTGAATTTAAATTTTAACCACAGCAAACATTTACGAGGGCATGAACTAATATGCATAAATAATAGCAAAATTTGGTATGATACCAAGTACCGTGAAAATTTATTACTCTCGTAAAGTTAGAAGAGCGAGCCGGAAAATTAGTTTTCTTGTTAGAACCAATTTCATTATATTTTGTTTTATTTCCTATTTTAACTAACAGCCCTTTTTACAATTTTTAACTTCCCGGTAAGTTATAGTAATCGCAAAAAAATCCATAATGAAATTTTTTGTATATCTTCACGTTTTGAAGGTTTCTGAACATTTTGGCATACCTTAGGAAAAATGGATGTGTGTATGTTCAGGATGTGTTCTGTGTATGGATACAATTTTTCGTCCACGTTTTCGGGCGTCACGGATCAACCGATTTGAATGGTTCAAAAAATATTCGATTCCTATTGATAGGGATATGTACTGATTAATTTTTGGCAAAAGTCGGTCCAGGCGTTTTGGAGTTACGGAGCAAAGAGTGCAGATAATAGAAATCGAGTTTTTGAGAGTACGGAGCATCCGATTCGGATGATGCAAAAAACATACAATTTGTAGTGATGGGGTGAAGTGATGATTAGTTTTTGGCGGAGGCAGGTTGAGGCGTTTTGGAGATACGGTGTAAAATGTACAAAAAATGGCAGTTTTTGAGAGAAATACGCATTCGATTTGATTGATTCAAATAAATTCCTGCTTGTGTTGAAGAAACGATTGATTGAATTTCTAAATTTTAATTTGGTGTGGGAAGTTCCAGAAATTTGCCTTAAGGCACGATGCCATACACCACTAGTTTGTAATTGCAACTAACAATCTTTTTTTACAATTTTCTTAATATAAATAACATCGAATCTATAACATCTATTCGATAGGTTCAAATTTCGAAGCACTTACTTTCACTAAAGCATCTTGTCGAGCACGTCCATCATGATTTTTCTATATGTAATAACATGGATTTTAATTACCGTTTCCAATTATCTTAAGTGGCTAATCCAATTATGCTGCCACAGATTAATTGATATTAGAAAGATAGATGCAATGGCGTGTATGACGAGAACAATAAAAAAAACAAACAAAAAATGATTGAACAAAATCTCATTTCGTAACGCGACCGCCTTGAGAAATATATAAACTGTAATATATAAATATATAAATATTTATATAATGAATTTTTGTTTATTATACTTATTATATAAAATCAAAGTCTGGGTACGGTTGTGCTACTTTTTTTATCAGCAATAATTTTGTTAATTCACCAGTTAGTTGGGAGGAAAGTAAATTCAATGGCAACTTGAACATTTGTCTCTCTAAAATCAAATCACACAAGAGAAGAGCGAGTTAGACATAAAAAATAGATTAAAAAGCAATAACTATAAACACCAAAATGGTTTATAACGATTTTTATTAAATATCATAAATAAATAGCACAACACAACATAATCATTTAAACAAAGCTTATGAATATAATATAACAATATATAATAAAACATATTTTTTCAAACAAGAAATCTTTGTGAAAACTTTTGTATTGTTGTATTGAATTTTCCTTTCCCTTTCTCTTTCGTATTTTGTCTTACAATTAGTTAAGTTAGATTTTTCTTTATCTGTTTAAATTTCACCCAAAATGGACAAGAAATACATGTCACATAAAACAAAACTAATCGCTGGTAATTATAATTATCGCTGGTAATTATAGTAGTTATAACTACTAATGTTCAACTTACAGCAAAATAGCAATGTGATCTATTTGTACACAAGTAATAGTTACTAATAAAATAAATCGAACAAAAAATCTTACTTTTGGCTCTTTAAAAACATTTCGGTCTACAGATCATGTTAATGTAGGGTGCAGACTCAATTCACTGATGCAAACTTTTTCGAACAAACATACTTCATCTTTTTCCCCTTACCGTATTCTGGAACAACCGTACCCAGTCTTTCCTACTTCATAATAGAATACTAAATAAATTAAATAAAATAATTATATTAGTAAAATACAAACGCACATAGTTATATTAAAGAAATAGTTGTCTAAATTGAACAAAGTACAATCGTGTATGTGAATGTCAATGCTTGTTCAGAAGATCAGCCACATTTTTTTAACACTGACAAATCTAAATTTCTTGGGACGAGCACTAATTATTCTAAAATTGTGCTGATTTCGTTCTATCTGTTCTTTTTGGCATTTGGGATCAGACTATTCTTCATATTTTCCAAATCTACTTATTAATAAAACGCTGCTGCTGGAAATTAGTAAACGTAATGCACATCTTTATAAAAACTTGAATATATTTTTGAAATATTGGCGGATATAATATTAATACTGTAACTTTTATATTTTCAAAAATATAAATTATTTTAGTAGCTGTTTTGTCTATATTAATTTAGTATTTGTTGACTTATTAAATATTATCCGATAACCAGTCTTCATATATTATATGCAAGCCACAAATAAAGTCGAACTGTCATCTTAGTAAATTTTAATATTGATATTGAATAAATTATTAACTCATCAAAATTTTGCAAATTTGTTATCTATATCAATAAATTTTAGCAGTGTATTTTCTCATTGGCTTTGTGTTAAAAAATTAAATATAAATGTTTCTTAATAGTAATGTGTAAGTTTTATTTATTTTTTTATTCTATTTATTGAATTACAATCTATCTTTACAAAAAGGAAGACATTCAGTAATTTTGATGATATATGAAATATTAAACATTAGATCTAAAAGGTTACCCAGTAGTAAGCCTTTTCAATTTTGATATATTAAATTTAAATTTTGTGATTATATATAGAGTAAACTTCAAAATAAAAAGATCTAAATCTAGAGTAAACTTAAAAATAAAAAGATAAATGAGTATAAATTGTGGATTATAACAACAAATAAAAAAGTAATGTGTAAGTAATACATAAATCAAGGTAATATTTTGGTCGAACAAATTATTGGAAGTTTTTTATACTTTATTAGTAACAATCCTGTTTAACAGTTACAAAGCTGTTATCGACCATTACCTATAGCGCGTTGAAACTATAACATATTTCTTATTTTTTTTCAAATTTTCCAAGCAAATATTTGCTTTAGTATGTAATAAATAACACAACGTTCAAGAAAATTCAAGAAGACATATTAGGATATTGGGCTCACATTACCTCCCAGTGAAGCTTTTAATATAAGAATACTATTTAATCGTTCACTCACACTCAAGCAATTTTTTGCTATGATTTGTTTTTATTTTCTAATACTAAATTGCAGTAATTATTTTGAAACCAGCAAAATTTTGGTAATTAGAAGACCATCCAATGGAACAAATTCTATTTTTGTAATATGTGCGAACAAATTCTATTTTTGTAACATAATAATAAAAGTATATGAGTAACAATTATACTAAGATAAAAATATAACAAATTAAAGTAAAGAACATCAACATTATTGATAGTGAAGATAGTAAACGGTTTGCTAAGATGACGTAGGTCTATCAAGGGTTTTTAACAAAATGTTTCTAATATTTTCAAACATTTAAAATTTATTTAATGTGTGCATTTTTGACGTTAATACTGATTCGTAGCAGCAACGATTACAATTCTACTATAATATATGATGTGAAGAAATATAATAACGATACAAAAAACTTCAATAAAACGGTGGCTGTTCTTTTGTTGCAGGGACTCGGCGGTATTCGAGGTTACCCCGGATTTCCGGTTTGTTGTATAAAGAATTAAGAAAAATATATATTATATAAATATAAATATAAATATTATATATATATATATATATATAATGAAAATAATGAAAATAATGAAAAATATGGTGAACGGAGAGAATATCTTTGCAAAGACTGCACTTATTTTGGCACCTCTTAATAAATAATATTGAATTTACGAACGTTTCAGGACTATGGGTTGTATCATCATCAGTTTAAATTTATATAAATAATTTAATTTCCTTAAAAAATTGCATTGTTTAATAGTATATCATTACCATGAGACTTATTCGAATGGTTTGTTCTAACCAATATATAATTCCCTTACTCAGAAAAAAAAAATTAAAGCCGTGGTTTCCAAACTTTGGGCGCGAGGTTGTTGCAAAAAGGGCGTACATCTACTTCCAAAATAGTATTTCAAAAAAATAAAGCAAAAAATGAATGAATAAATAATACTTTTTATATATATTTTGACATAATATGTTATATTAATTTGTAGCCTAGTAAATGAATTGTAATATCATTTGAGTATTTATAAAATTATATTGTTTGAAAAATTAAGTGGGGCACAGCAATATTTTTAAAAAAACGAAACCACTGAACTAAGGATTGAGATCAAGCAAACTAGTATCTAATTCTCTTTTTTTTAAATATTATTTCGGTTTTATATATTTTTTTTGGTCAAAAAGTAACTGTAAATAATTTTTGGAGTATTTATTTTGGCACATATGTAAAAATTGTGGATATACTTAGTTAAAAAGGTAAATTATACTACATTTTTGAATATGAATCATGCAAAAATTTATCAGTCTATTAATATTATATATAATAGAGGCTATTAATATTAATTATATTCAGCTATGTTCTCTTTTTTAGTTTATGTTTTCTACAAAAAAATCCGATTCGCTAATTTTATGTTTTCTCGTTCAATTATATTTTGTATTAAATTTTATTCCAGGGAAAAGTTTGTGAGCTTCGTTGCTATATTCATAAATTTATAAGTATGATACTGAGCCAAACTAATGCCTCAAAACTGTTTGTAAATTTAATATTGTTTAATAAATAGTACAAAAAAGTGCAGTGAGCTCATAGGTCCAAATATATTATTTAAATGTATATTATATATATATATAGTATATATATATATATATATATATATATAATAAAGGTTTATATTTTTCTTTGCCGTATTTTAAATTTAATAAAAATTACTTTGACATTATTGCTTATATACAGAATATGAAAATAAACGGAATACTTTATTTCTTTATATTAAACTCAAAGTTAATGCACATAATATGACGGTATTGTCTCGAGACATTCGACAAAGAATAGAGAAAATTAAAACGAAAGGTTATTTTTTATCATTGAAATTAATATAAACAACACAAACTTATTATATATAGCAGAAAATTTGTTGAATAAGACATTAATTAATATTGACAATTTTTTATTTATGCTTTTCGAAACTTGCGATGGATCATTATTCAGCAAATCTAAAATAAATGCAAAAAAAATTACAATGATTGAAAAGTTTAATGAATTTTTTTAATTATTTTGTAAACAATATTATGCATCATATCAGGACAAGGCTAAAACATTTTTTTAAACAACATTTTAATTAGCAGTGAATCGCCAAAACAACGATGATTGTAAAATAAATATTGAAAACTATAACATTCACAAAATTTGGATAAAATGATGTAACATAACCCATTATTTTCAATGAAATGTATCACTATTGATGGCACATATCATGTCTCAAAACGTACAAATGAAGAATTGTCCATATTAATTATTTTTTTAATTCGACTAATTAATATATATATATATATATATATATATATATATATATTATTTGCAAATTGCTTTCATATAATTATACATATTCATGCATTTTGTTTAAAGTAGTATTGTTCTTGTATGCTAGTATGTTACAAATTAGTTGTAAGTCACACTTAAGATTTAGCTCGAATTTATTTTACATAATATATTTTTAATAAGTTGCTGCAGTGAAACAAGCATGTGATTTTTATTTCAATTATATACTGTGCATTTTTTTTAAAGTTGTTTGCAATAAATTACATAATTAATTGAAAATATAAATCATTAATCATATATTGCACATCTAGATCTAAAGAATGGTAAATCAGACAAGTTTTATATATAGAACTAAAAAAATACGCTATATAATATATAGTATATATACTAATATTACTTAGTTTTAGTTACACTAGAGTTAATAAATAATAAAAAAATTTAATTAGTATTTGTTTAGTTCTAGATGTGCATTATTACACAAGCATAAGAAATGTACAGTTACAAGTGCATCAAAGTACATAAAAAATAGTATTAAATAGTAATGATGAATAGTATATTAAAAACAGTAGTTAATTATGATATTTTGAATTGAATGTATCAAATTGTTGTTTTACAGGGTCCTATTGGTTTGGATGGTCCAAAAGGGGATCCGGTAAGTTAATATAATATTTAATGATTGTAATTTTATAGTATTACATGAGTAATTTATTCAGTAATAGTAGGCATTCCTCTTTTATATATCAAATTCCACAATTTATACCATACCTTTCACTGTTCCTTTATCACTATATGAATTTCAAAAATTAAAGCAAAATTTCTTTTTTCTTTGAAATTTATAGAAAAAGGTTTATTTTATCAACTTATGTCCTTATTATTTCAAAACTCCTTAAATAATATTTGCCTATGTTTTTCAATCATCTTTGATAATAAGTTCAAATGATTTTTTCCAAAATAAATAGAAATCAAAATTGTTTTTTAGGGCCGACCTGGAGAGAAGGGCCAAAAGGGCGATATTGGCAATCCAAGGTTTGATGTGTTCTCCACAGTAAAGGTAATAATATTATGATTATTATATATTAAAAAAAAATCTACACCATAACTGAAAATCGTTGTTGTGGTTTTTGTTATGAGTTGCTGTTTTAGTGTTTATTTGAATAATTGGGACTTGAAATTATATTGTATCATGATGGTTTAGTTCAATGGAAGACGATATGTTGAATTTAAGGATGAAGAGACCTATGTATAAATATAATAATAATTATTAAATTAAATTATACGTAATAAATAATACGTATATAACAAATAACATAACTATCAATTAAAAATAAAACTATTTTATTTTTGTATAAGTATCGCTAATGAAATTTATTACAAAATTCTAAAAATCTCTCGTCGCAATATCTAGAATGTCAAAAAACTAACAAGTTTTCAAAATCTAGAGAAATATTGTTTGATATACACTTATTTTACGTTTGGCAGGATTTATTTTAAAAATCTCATGTCAATTCTAAATTAATTTTTATATAAAATAATGTCAAAAAATTAACAATTGCTCAAAATCTGGAAAAAAATATTTTAAGTACCACCTACCATAGTTGTACAATGCTTGTTTTAAAAATCTCTTGTCAATCTTATATTAATGATTGTATAAACATAACGTCAAAAAATAACAGATTTTTTAAATTTGTACATTAGGCTTATCTTATGAGATTTTTTTTCTTAAATATAGCATTCAAAATACAATGAAATCATATAAATTTTTCATAAGTTAAATGAAAAAAAGAACAATAAATTTATGAGATTTTTTACTCGTTTCTTTACTTTATGTTTCAATCTATTAGCTGCTACGTCATATAAAAAATTTAAAATCGATGATTTCATGTTTTAGATTAATATATTTTCATTCTTTATAAATATATTTTGTATTTTTTGCATAACTTAAGGGTAAATGAACCAATGTTATAGAAGGTTATGTTATGTAGCACCAGTTTATACCAGTTTTTATATAAAGTGGTACTAAAAACTGGCAAAATTCTATGTGATTGCTGTGCACTCAGGCGTTTTAGATAAAAAATCTAACCTACAAAACAAACACTACAAACACAACATATAATCAAAACGATGTTATCATAACAGGTTTTTTGAGATATGATTGATAACATATGAGTGAAGTTGCACTTTATGTTGAAAACGTCTGATCGCACTGCAAATTCATGGCATTTTGATAGTGATTAGTAGCATTCTGTATGAAAACTGGAACGTTACATAGCCTTGCCATAACATTCGTCTGTTTTACGGTAGAATCGGCCGATAAGATTAGAATTGATAACTGCGAAGACATAATTAAAAATCGTTATTGATTTAGACTCTACCAACTAATGATTTATTTAATTTAAAATTTATTTAGCGTTTTATTTAATAGTAATACAACTGCGTACAATATTATATTTATTTAGCAACTTGTTCAGATAAAAATTTTGATTAACTAAAGTAAATATGGAGAGATCTCAATTATAATAGCAAATCTATTTTCGGAAAGATTTATTTAGTTTGACCCACATGGTTTGTGTTTGTATTATTTTTATGGCTTACATGAAGCTGTATATTCAGCGTAGACAATACAATATTAAAATAGTTCCTCAACTTAATCACCTACCACAAGGCGAACGAGTTGCCGGATGCAGAGCAAGTGCGCCACTTTTTTATTTATACTTTAGTTAAAATGGTAATGAAATTTTTTTATGTTGAAATAACTCATTACAGGTATATATGTATATACATTAGGGCGGGTCGGTTTTAAGGTCACTTAGGCACATATGATTTTTGGGTACTAGGAATCAAAATATCATACCTCTAAAATGAATTATGATGTCGCGTGCATTGACTCCAAGATAAGGGTTAAATTTTGAAAAATCTGACATGGAGGGTCCCGAGTGATGAACCACGGGCATGGGTGGATTGGTCTGCCAAAGTTTGTGGGGGTCTATCATACATGGGACACTCTAAATGGGTCAAAATGGAATTTTTCAAATTTTAACCTTCATTTTTGGGTGAATGCACGGAACATCAGAATTCATTTCAGAGATATGGTTTCTTCGGCAAAGTATCTTATTTTGATCTCTAGTATCCAAAAATCATATGTGCATAAGTGACCTTAAAATTGACTCAGCCTAATGTATATACATATATACCTGTAATGAGTTATTATCATATGAATCAATTCTTTTAATCACAATTGCGTACATTTAGTAAAAACTTCATTATTCGATTATATGTAATACTTTTTTATCTATGATATTATATCTTACATTTTTTATTTATATGTTTCTTTTGCTTTTGAGCCTTGCATAAAATTCTATTCAATTTTCTTCATAATTAATTTGAAAAAATTGTCTGTTTATTCCTACAATTTTAGTTAATTTACCTTTTAATTTTCGGGACAAAAGGTCTAAATCCGGGACAAATATTGCTTTTAGAAAAATTTATTTATAGAATAACAAAAATAGCAATATAATTATTTAGTATTTTATTTAATGTGTTATTTTACAAAAAAAAGATTCAATCGTTATTTCAAATTCTTCTTACGATTTGCGTTCATAGTACTAGTTTAGTATCGGACGGTGAAGAAAGTAATTATTTTTTTGCGCTGAATTAAAATTCTACAGAGATCTAAATTCTCTAAATCTGGTTAAAATCAACATGACCATTTGGAATTCTGTCCTCGTTTCAAATTTAGCTTTTATATTATGCAATAAACGTACGCTTTTGGCGTCTTGGCTTTTGAGAGACCACAATGTAGAGTGTTGACTATTATATATATAATACTTCTACATCGATTGATTGAACTTATGAGCAAAGATGTTAGTAATAAATGAAAAGAATTTTTAAACTAGTATTTATAACAATAATAAAAAGTATAGCGTACTAATGTACTTATTTATTTCTATACGGCTTGGTTTTGATATGCTTCAAAAATTAAAATGACCATTAATTAAATCATTTTTTACTAATAATATTACTTCACTTAATAACTAAAAAAAATTTTGGAAACAGAACATTCTAAAACTATTAATTTTTTGTGTTTCCATACGTCTTGGCTTAAATTTGTTCTAAAAATTGATTTGGCCATTGATTGTTATTATGATAAATGTAAGGCTTTACAAAAATTTAAATAAGTGCTTGGTATATTCAATACATTTATAGCGAAATGCAAAAATGTATGGACTAATAATACTACAGTGATACCCGCATAACAAAGTTTTTTTTCGGTTTCGAATGTTCCACATAACGAACTTTGCTTCACACAGCGTCCTAAATCGTTGTCAATTGTAGTCAAAAAACATATGTTACTCAAATTAATTTAAAGAGTAGACCTTGGAAATTTTTGCTTAGAAAATATACTTGGAAAAAACTATCGACAGTTTCTTTAAAAATTCTGAAGCTAAAAGAGCACAAAAAAGCAGCATGACTCTGATAGTAACTTATTTTAGTAATCAGTAATATTTTTTTACATGTCTTAATCATATGTAAAATATATCTTACTTTCTATGACCACATTTCAAACTACAGAACGAATTAATTTTATTTTCATGTATTTGCATGGGAAAACGCGTTTCGGATAGCGAACTTTTCGCACAACTCCCGGAACGAAATAAGTACGTAATGCGGGGTATAGCGTACTTCATTAATTGACAAAATAAAATTTTGTAAACAAAACATAAAGCGCAAAATTTATTCATTGATGAACTGTTTTGCCATTTTGCACGTTAATTCGGTACGTCGAAAAGGAGCTGAGTACCAATTATGAACATCGACCAGGGTTTATTCTGGATTTTAAGTACTATTCTCATTACCTACAAATATCGGAAATGATTATATGAGAATTGTACATAATAGTTGTACATAGTAGTCGACCTATAATAGTATTAGATATTATTGTGATTAGGTATTATACTTAGTAATACACGATCAGCATTTAAAGTCAAATTGAACATAACCGCATCGCCGTTGCTAAAGCATCATGAAACAATAATATTTCATGTGACCATCGAAGTCCCATATGGTGACATGAACATGTTGATATCGTTAAGTATTTTGAAGCCATGATGATATGCTAGAATATTAATATATTTTCTTGTGTGAATGAGCAAACTATAGCTTCCAGCTATATTGTATAGATCTATTAACGAATTTCAGGGTCTAAAGCGATCCGTGACAACGCTGCGGGGCGGCACATTGGGATACGCGGAAATTGTCGCCGTTAAGGTACCCCTTGCTTCCTTCCTGAAACAGACATAATATTCTTCCTGCGAACAATATCCTTTGCTGATCCTAGACCAAAGATAGATATATACCGAAAATACATTTGTTTCGATAATGATATTGAGTAGTAAACTCATGTCATAAAACATCTGCGAATAAACGGAATCTAGTTACATTCACTTATATATAATTCACCTATATATAATTTTTAGAAATATCAACACATTGCCCTCCTTCTTGCAATATTTATTTTCTCATCTTCTGTAAGAATATATATATAATATATATATTCTTACTGAAGTATACAAAGTTTTTCAGAAATGTGACCATATTTAATATTTTAATCAAAATTTAATTATATATATATATTTATTATTTATTTAATTCTAGTCTCTACTACCTTTCCTATCTTTTATATTTGGTTTGTTGTTAAGTGTTGCTGTTTGTTAATTTTTCTCTTATTGTATAGTTACTTTACCAATCCACATATATTATAATTACCTAGATATGCTAATTTTCATACTGTTTTTAGATCCACTGATGATGACATTAAATTGAATGTCGAAACGTTTGGAAATAAAAATTATTTTATAAATCTTTGGCTTTTCTTTGTTTGATGTATCGCCCTCAAGAACTCACTCATATATATATATATATATATATATATATATATATATGTATATATATATTTAAATTTTGATCAAAATATTAAATATGATCACATTTTTCAAAAACTTCGTTTACAACTTATATACAATGCGTAACAATGTTTAATTTAAATTATTTATTTATATTTACACTGACAAAGAGGCAAACTTACGAAATTGAGTCAATTTTGTTTAATTTTTTGATAATATAAAAAGTGTGAAACTTAAAAATATGAGGTTCTTGAAAACAATATTCGAAAAATTATTGGTGAAGTATCTACGAGGTTGTCAGTTTTTGACTCTATAACCTTCTATTTTCTGTTTTTTTTTAGTTGCAAAGTATGGAACTCAGTAGGACATTGTAATATTTACACTTTTTAAAAATATTATTTATTTATATTTACTTTAAAGGTGAGTCAAACCTAGTCTTGAACTGTACGTTACTTTAATATTATTCAATAAATAGTGAAAAAGGAGTGCAATTCCAAATAATATTTTTTCTACTTAAAATACTTTTGACACTGTATATATATATATATATATCACCAATAGTAGAGATTTTTTAGAATCGATTTTATCGCCTATACTATAATAATGCTAATCGAGTTATTTTTTATAATATTAACTATATGTTTTGATAAGGGGTTGAATTATTAAACAGCATCATAACGTCTCTATTTCTTTAGTTTTTTATGCGTTATTGATTCTATCTCTATTTCAGATATTAATCATTTTTATGTGGAAGTTTTATCTTTTTTAACGTTTTTTACATTAAGGGTTTATACAGAATATTTTGTAAACATTTTGTTGCCGTCTATTTGTCATTCTTACTACCGCAATAGAAATAATTTTGTGAACCATTTATTGTAAATCTTAATGAAAAAACAGAGCAAGTTAAATATTATTTTATTACATATTTATACGGATTCATACCTTTACCTCGACGAGTTCGATTTGTGTTTCATCTGTAGTATTCAAGACGAGTGCTGCCATTTTCCAATGTTTGATTAATAAATTTATTTCTGAAATATTGATGGACAAGATATAATATATATATATATATATATATATATATATATCTTGGAAATATCAGGATAATATTTATTACTTCAAACACGTTTATATTATTCCTTCGAATGCCGCCGAGGGAAGTTTATAGCAAGAAGTAAGCAAACAAACGCTAATTTACATATCATTTATATTGCATGAGAAATTTATCATGCGCTCTGATTATATTTATTACTGAATTCTGTTTATCTAACAGACAATTATTCATTATGGCAGTACGTACGAACAGAATTTGGATATGTATATATATATATATATATATATATATATATATATATACTAGGGTGGTCCTTAATAAGCGCATTTTCGAATTTCCTTGCTCCCAAGGGCTCAAATGGTTCCAAATTTCAACACAAAACAATTCTCTCATAGTTTTAGCTCTTAATATTGACTTTTAGATAGAGCGCAATTCAATCAAACTTCGTATAGAAATAGCATAAAAAAATTTTTGAAAATTAAAAAAAAAATTTTTTAGGTATAACTTAGCGTATAAAAGTGAAAATTTGTGTCATTTTTATTGAAAATTCGACGCTCTGCAAAATTCGAAAGGAAATTCGAAAATGTCTATATTAAGGACCACCCTAATGTATGCATACAGGGTGTTCCAAACTTTGAAGCCTAACCGAAACGTCGTTGAAATTGTCAGCATTGAAACAAAATTCTTAAATGTTTTTCATTTACAATCAGAAACATTAGCATAATTGCCTCAAGTTTTCAAGAATTAATACATTTTGTTGATGAATTTAAAATTTATAAAATCGGTCGACTTTGAGAGGCTCTTATTAAGAATTTTTTCCTAAAATTTGTTGGCAAGTTTTATCAAAAGTTGGCACATTCATTGTAAAATGGTAAAATACCTGAAAAGTAAAAAAATAAAAACTATTTTGCTATATATATATATATATATATATATATATTATATATATATATTTAATTGGTATTTATCTTGGTCAATCCTTTTATCATCCCTAATCAATTTTCCAATTTCTTTCCAAAACTTTAGTATTTTATAGGTGTCGTTAAGCAATATATTTTGTTCATGATAAAAACATTTTGAAAGAAATATTTTTAAAATGCTTTTTATTAATTTATTCATACATTTTGTTATAATATTAATACCTAAAAATATTACATTTTATCAATCAATGTGAATCATGAGCAAAATTTATTTTTATTCATCTACATGTGATGTGTACATTTTTTGTGAAAGGTTATAATTATTTGCGATAATTTTTATCATTTCTAGTATATTTTGTATTTTAGATATTTTGTGTTTCAGGTGTTAGTGGATCTACTAAAGCATGTTTATTATATATATATTTTATGTGTATTTATGTGTTATTACATTTTTATATTAGATTGTACATCTATATATTTATTATATATTTATATTTTATTATATATAATTTTATTTTGTTTGACCTATTAACAACCAATACTGGTTTGTGTGCGGTTTATAAAATGAGTGGTAACAAAATTAAAAAACAGACTTGAAAACAAACAACTTTTATAAAGAATTTTTAAATTTAAATTATTTTCTTGCAAAATTTACAACAATTCTAAGCTGTACATAACGTTATTCTTGATTCTCTAATTTTTTTTTATTAATTCTCATACGATATAAAATATAAATACCCTGTTTTTTATATAAATAAAATCTTAATATTTTAATATAAAATTACTTATAAATTTTTATTTTTTAGTACTTTAATTTGAAATCATTATTTATTTAACATATTTGTTAGTAATGAAATATCTTACTTAAAAATATTTTTTCACCAAAAAATAATTAAATTTTATTATTAAATTTTAAAATTTTATTTGGCTATTTTTATAATATTGTACTGATTATTTTGTCGTTTTTCGGGAAGAAAACGTATAAATAAATATATGAAAGATATTTCCACTTTTGGTTCAGGTAGCTGATACATCCGCAGGCGCTGGCATTTTGAACAAATTTTTCGCGTATAATTTTGTTTTTTAAATATTATTTTGGGCAATATACTCAACATTGTATGTTATTTTAGGGACTTCAAGCCAAAGGCATAAACGTTACTGCCGAAACTTTAGTAACGCTCAAAGTAAGTCCGAAAACCGCTTATTTGAAAACAGAAAGGCAACTACTAACTATAAAATAACCGATGAAAATAATTATTACTGGTTCATGAATTAACAAAGATAAATCATAAGCATCTTTCTAACTAACAGTCTATATTAATTATTTCTACTCTATATATTTTTTATATTTAATATTGGGTGTTTAGTCAGCAAGCAACATGTTAACTAAAACTCTATATTAATCACATTATTCATCTGCATAGAAATCATAATAATAAATATCATCAAAATTATCTATAAAGTCACATCAAATAAAAAATAAGTTTCTTATTAAACGACAAAAGCATATTAAAATTAAGGGGAAGTTTTAATTGATGTTAGAAAATTGTCAATACACTACTCCTAAAATTTTTGGTATAAGGTTTTTTGCCATTTGTATTGACAATATGAAGAATTTTTGAAAAAGCAGGTTTAGAGGTTTCGGAGATCCAATAAAAAATGTTTAAAAAAATGTCATTTGGCGGTGAACAATGATTATTAGACATATGCATATCCACTTATCAGATATTTTATAGAAATTTTAATAAATAGTGCAAATTTTGTTCACATTTCTATGGGTTCCTATGGCGACGCGGCGCTTTCGCGCTTCTATATTGCGACTTTAAAACAGCTACGCAGCTGGATCACTGGCTAAAATTCAAAAATATTCAAAATTTTCAAAAAGTTACACTATTTTCATATTATCAAATCTGTTGAAAAAAATCAAAATTTTCAAGAGTCTCAAAATTTTTTTTTTCAAAATTTTCAAAAAAATTTAAAGCTTTTAAAAATTTTAAATTTTGATCGGTTTGTGATGAAATGATTTTTTTCAAAACTAGTGGTACATGGCATTGTGCATTAAGGCAAATTGCTAGAACTTTCTGTATCAAAATTTAAAATTTTTAAAAGCTTCAAATTTTTTTGAAAATTTTGAAAAGAAATTTTTTTTTGAGACTTGAAAATTTTGATGAATTTTGAATTTTTTCTTCAAATATGAAAATAGTGTAATTTTTGAAAATTTTGAGTATTTAGTATTAGAGATGCATAGTATAAAAATTTCAAGTAACACCATTTTGATTATGTAGGTAATCGTTTTTATCCTTGTGTGAGTAGATCTTATCAAAATCAATTGAAAGAAAATTAATCTCATCTTTTTTATCAAATTTGTATTTTGATGTTTCAATCATTTAAAATTGCCTAGAGGCGTATTTCTACCATATATAAATCACGCCCATTTTATAACGAGTTATTCAACTTGCAAGATTGATGGACAAACTCCAGAACTTTGTACAATGCATCTATGCAGTTATTCAAGGTGGACTATAGAGAAAGTTTTTGGATGAATGAAATGTCAATTTTCATTATTTGTTTTTAATTAATTATAAAGATTGGATACTATATTTCAATAATTTCTCCTTCTATATATTTTCATCTTACAAACGAATAATTATATTTCAATTGTTTTTTTAATCCATAAAATAAATATTCAATACATATTACAATTTCAAAAATATCCGCACAATCTCAGTATACAAATTTTGATTAGTTACTTGATGATGTACCATTACACGTGGATATAAATTTTAATAATTTCTGGTTTGAAATTGAAAATGAGTTTCCTCTTTATCTCTCTATGTGTAAAAATAAAATGTATGAAAGTATATTATTTCATATATATATATATATATATATATATATATTTATATATATTATCCGTAATTTGAATAAACGATTTAATAACACGTGAGAGGATGTTTTTGGATGCCACGTTGTTATGGCTGGGTCTTCACGTCAATACATGGGTTTTAAAATTATTTTTAAATTATGTGTAAACTCTTTTAAATAATTGAAATAATTATTTTTTACTGCATCAAGTTTAAAATCATATATAAATATATTTCATTTTTTAATATAAATATACTAATAATAATAAGTGGCTAATGCATCTACTTGCTGATAAGGCCAATAGACCAATATAAAAATAGAAGTGTAAATCTTTATTTTCAACCCATAATTTTATGTTTTTGTGTTTTTATTTACCGACTATAATTAAAATGGCATATGGCATCGTTTATATTTTGATTATCTCTATTTATTGAAACATAGAATTTTTGTAACGGGTGGTCCATCTAGTGGTCCTTTTAGATATTTCTGTGAAGAAAACATATAAACTATAAAGTATTATACATCGTTAGAAAGGTTTCTTAGTTTTCAATTCTTAGTTTTTTCCCATATATCGCAACTTCGAATTTCGCTCGGTATGGCCTACAGGCAAGTTGCTATTGATAAAATCCAATTTTCAAATGGGCCACTCTATAGTTTTTTTTATAGAGGCGAATTATAAATTTAGTGGAAAATGAAACTAAATCTTTAGAATCATTGTTGCCGTTGATGATATATATGGTGACATCATAAAGTTAGAAGTTATGAAGTTCTACTTAGTTTATAAAATCTACAGGTTAACTTATTTTCAAATCTAGAATATAATTTATAAGAGAAATATTCTTGAATGAGATATATTATATCAAACAACAATAATTTGTGCTTTAAAATTTCATTGTTAGGTAAATACCATTAAACCATTTGTTTACAATAAGTTTCAACTATGTATTTAGGATTTAAATTCAATTGTATGCCAATTGCTTGTGAAAATTTATTTATTTACCACTATTTAATTTAGAAATTGTTTTATTCATAAAACCAAAAAAAAATGCGAATTTTACCTATATCTATAACAACCTTGTATGATCGTATACTATTTACTTCTTCTTTAATTTATTTGTATTAGAATTACATTTTATAGCTTAAATACACTTTCATACTATGAAATATCCATGTTAATGTCTTCTACTAATTGTAAACTATTTTTAATTCTTCTTGGGGAAAGACAATTCATAGATCAACTTGGCGCCAACTCCAATGTAATGTTTAAATCCAATATAATGTTTAAATTTAATGTTTTGTACTACTACTTGGACTGCCCTTATTTATTTTTAAAGTAATATTTATTCAATCTGTTACATATGAAAAATAAATAATTCGAGGCACATGTTTAATTTAATATTTATTTATTTATAATTCTCAATAAATTTTTCTCAACTTTTTACTTTGCACTGCTAATAAAGTTATTAGTTCTCACATCACGTTCAATCGATGCCCAATATTCTGATTCATGAAAGAATATTTTTTCGATGAAAACCTATATTAAAAAAAAAACTAGAAAAACTTTGTCACTAAAAATTTTCAATATTTAGTTTATATTAAGAATTGTTATTTAAGTTAATATACTAGTTGAGGAGGAAAACAACGATCAATAATCTTTTCTGAAATCAACATATAACATTATGACAAATTGTTGGACTTATTTGCATGTTTTTATATTCTGATTACACCAAACATGTTGTTGAACCTTTTGTTTTATTTTTAAAAGTCATATTTCATCCATTGCATCTTGAAAAATAGCATGATTTGAATGATTATGGAATGTTAAATTTACTTACTAATTATGCATATACTATATAATTTTAATACCATTACAAAATGATTAAATCATGTTCATTTCAAACTCATACGCTTGACTTGTACATTTTTTAATCATTTAATTTTGCAAGTAATAAGGTATCACATAATTAAATTGATTCAATATAATTAATTGGGATTATGCATTTAATTTTAATAAAGCTAAATATTTTAACGGTACTAATTTTGCTAATTAAATTACTATTATTAATACTATATTGACACAAAGTTGTGACTCTAATAATATTTTTCACAAATAGATTATAGGTTGATAATTCTATATTTGAAAATTGTTTTTTATTTAAATATTTAATTACTATGTTTAAAATTCACAATTTTTAAACGCAAGAAGACATTGCAAACAATTAAATCCATTTAAAATGCGGAATATTAACTCAATTTGGTAAGAAGACAGACCACAAATGTATACGTTATATTTTTAAAATAATGTTTATTAATATTATATAATGTTTTCCAGTTATTTCGTATTCAGCAAGCAAAAACTTTGTCAAAAAGTTTAGAATCAAACGTGAAATTTTAATTGATACCTTAATACTTCACCTAATTACTAATACTTAATTTACTAACCTTGAATGTTATCGTCGTTATCATTCACTAATTTATGTAATCATCATTAATTTATTTTATGTGCAACCATTTAACTTATTCTTGTTATTTGTTTTTCACACTAGGGCGAACCTGGAGAGCCTGGTCCACCAGGACCAGCAGGACCTCCGGGAGCTGAAGGATTACCAGGACAAGACGGTAGACCAGGACCGCCTGGCGAACAGGGTCCGCCAGGAGAAAGAGGTCTTCAGGGTGTTGCGGGTCCGCAAGGGCCTTCTGGTACACCAGGATTGCCAGGACTTGCCGTAAGTTTGAGAAACGATTTTGAGTTTTTGAAGTAAAACTTCTTTAGACGCGACTAGGTTGTAAATCCGTACAAATGCAACGGAAGTGCATTACGGCAGATAAGATAAGATAAGAGTCGAGTGCGAATGATACGTCATTCGCTCTCGGTGATACCATTTCTATACGGGCCGATTGTGATTAGTCGTCGCGTATGTGAATAGAGATCTGTCGTTGTATGCGTACCGGCGTCAACGTTGTATGCGTACCGATATCAACAAGGAAATTAGCATAGATAAATAAACATTTTAAAGTTACATCGTAGTACAAATCTTCATTTAATGAAAAATGCCTGAATCAGAAGAATATTTTACCCTGTCCCCCGTAAATAATTATAATGAAAATAATAAAACAAATGCAGCATGTGAAGTTGCGAAAACAACATTTGTTCAGGCGTTGTTTAACATAATCCACTGTGTGAACGAATATTATAGAAGTTATTAATCAGCAATTACTTCATTTCTCTAATGAAGGTTCATTTCTAAATGCTAATTACAATGACAAACCGATCATGTCATATTCAAAGTATGACTTTAATTACATTATTGTTTTTAAATATTATACATATTTTAATGCTATTTTAAATATATAATTTATAATTTAGCATTATATGAATGTGTATAATGGTTGACACTAATAAATGTGTGCATCACGAGTGTTACCATATTACTAATAAACATTATTTAAAATTGTTATATGATGTATTTATTTTAACTTAAATGCCATCTTGTACAGTAGCAAATAAGTTTTACTTCAATCGCGCGTGAACCTTACGCGCACCCTTTTTTCGTGGACTTTCTTTCTATATGCATATGTTTTTTTTTAATTTTCAGGGTGAAAAGGGAGATAAAGGCGACCGAGGTTTAACGACTACTTTGAAAGGTGACCAATTCCCTACTGGTATAATTGAAGGTCCTCCTGGACCGCCTGGTGCCCCGGGTAAGTTTACCAATGTTTTTTATCGTTAATTTTGTTTGAGGTTTAACGTGTTTTTTGTGATTGATAATGTAAATGATTAATTCTAGTAATGTTAAAAGAAACTAGTGGAAAATTAGTAGTGTTAAAAGAAAAATTTGGAAACTTGCAACAAAATATTAAAAATGCATTACTGAAATTTGATTTTTGGAAAGAGTGGATATTGTCAAATATTGATCAAAATTTATTTGTTACTATTACTTTATTAATAATTTCAATGGCATTTTGTTTTATATAGAAAGAAAAAGGTGTTATTAGGTTATTTCCGGAAAGGTGTTTTATTTGAACTTATTTCCATTTATTATTGATAATAATAATATGTTAATTAAAATAAATAAATAAGTTATAATTGATGCAAGTCTCCCATGGTTTTCTAAATTTCTTGTTTTTATTAATTGTTGTAATTTTTTTAAATATTTTTGGCATGTTTCAATTTTTGTTTATAACGAGCAATCTTAGTTAACATTGTTAGATGTAGCAATTAACCTGCTGCTTTTGTGTAGTGAAACAAGTAATACTTTACTATTTATTTTAATATGCACTAGCAATAACATATTTTCGCTCAAATTACTTGAATAACGTGGCGACATCCAGATATCGGGAATTACAATGAAATATCCCAGCGCACAACCGTGAGAAAAATTGTATGCGAACATACTTCTGTAACGATAATATTTGTAAAACTAAATTACCGATTTTGGTATGGCATGGTTGTATAATAAAAAAATCCAAAAGAAATTACTTTCTACTGGTTCTGGAATGTAGGGGTAGAAGGTGCGCGAGGTCCGAAAGGAGACGCGGGTCCTGAAGGGCCAACAGGGCCGGCCGGCGAGAAAGGGGCCCGTGGCAAACGCGGCAAACGGGTAACGTACATTAAAAGTCTGGTAATGATCGGGTTTGAGATGATACAACTCGATTCGGGAGCTAGGGGCTTGTTGTAACAGTTTTTTTTTAATTAACATATCTTGAGATCCACTTATTATATATGATGGGTACATGCTGTAACTACTCTTCTACCGTATCAAGTAAAAATAATTCAATAACTATTGTTCATTATTTCACAATTGATCATTTTGTAGAAAAAAGTGCGGTATTACAACGTACCCCATGTTTGGGGCCAGTTGTAACATCTACCGGGGCAAGTAGTAACGTCAAAAAACGACAATTATACCTTTGATAATTTATAATTTGCTTATTTTTGAGAAAATTAACAGGCTTAAGTAAGTAATTCTTCTCATAAATCAACGAAAACTAGAACACAGGTCTAAATAAGATAAAATAAAAGAAGTTGTCTGTATTGAGTGTGCAGCATATGTTTTCAAATGTAGTGTTTACCGCTGAATACGTATCTAAAGTCAAAATTAAGGGTTAATGCCAAGAATTAAAAAAAAACTTAAAGAAACGACAAAATCTGCGACCTAGTAATTCTTCTGCATAATAATCAAAATCTCACAATTCTGCCATTTCATGGCCCTTTTTATCTTACATGACTATTGAGTTTCAATTAAATGATCAATGGGTTTTTTTTGTATAATTTAGCAGTAATTTTCAAACATATTTCTACCCTATTGCCCTGGGTAATTTGCAATCAAGTTCACAATTTGAATATCTGAAAATGTGTTGACAAAATATTTCTGTATTCTACAAAAAATATTAATAGATTATTTAAGTGAATACTCAAGTCATTTAAGGTAAAAAGAACCAGAAAACGACAAAAATTATAAGATTTTAAGTACCACTGAAAAGAATTTTGTAATTTTTTTAAATTTAAAAAGCCTGTTACTACTTACCACTGTTACAATAAGCCCCTAGCTCCCCTACTTTATATGTCGCAATTAGTACAAAGTGAAGTGAAACTAAATTTAATTACAAAACTATTTTTATCGAAATCAATATTCTTATTACAAACACAAATGATTTACATAGTCTAAAATTTAATAAAAACATTCTTGATATTTTGAATGCAATAAAGTTATAATTCACTATACATACATTACATGTAAATGATCAACAATTTTAATGCGAAAAAATTAAAAAATCTGAAATTGAGCAATAAATTTATATAAATGGTAAAAAACATACGTTTCAAACTTCAACAAATCATCAGTAAAATTTTAGTATATTTTTCAAATACTTTTTTACTTTGTACCAATTGTCGATTTTTCTCATATCTTGGAGATGTCGGAATGTGTATGAACGATTACAAGAAATGAAAAATAATTATTATAGCATGGTACTTGCTCGGAACATGAAGAATGTTACATTTGAACGATATTTCAAAAAAATGAAAGTGAATGAATTATATCTAAATTGATAAATTTGCTACCTTCTACATAGTATTCTTGCTCTTCGTTACATCTGATTACATCTTTACAATATTTATTCGCCTTTTAAATTTATCGCGAAAAATGGATGTTGGTTGACTATTGCATGAACAAACAATTCAGTCATTGGGAAATTAAAAAAACACTGATATAGAATCATAATACCAAATTTAAAATATAAATCAGCAGTCATAGTAACTCGATTTTGACTACTAATTTTTTTGCCTTGAACATAATAATATGGTGATGATGCAATAAGATGTTATAAAGTAAATTATTGGAAACCTAATTAGAAATTCTATTAATATTTGTTATTGTATATTTATTTTGCATATTTAATATTTTTTCTCATCTCTTAAAAAGTTCTCAAAAAATAATTATCCAACGCCACAACAATTCGCATTTTACCTAGAAATGCATCAAGCAAGAAATTACATTGTTGCTGTTTATAATCACAGTACAAAATTTTCGTTTTACATTTTTTTATTTTTTTTTTTTTTGTTTTTGACCAAACTTGTTTACAAGTTATATATCATACCTAAGCAAAAATTCAATTTATTCTTATAATTGAGTTCATTTTTCTGCATATACTTTACAGTAATGGCTCTCCTAAAAAAATGAGTTTGAGTATGAGTATGAGTAGTATTTAAATTTGATAAATTGGATGACCTTGACCCATATTTTTGGAGCCATAAATCACTCTAAGTC
>NW_020537293.1:0-18862 GCF_003426905.1 Ctenocephalides felis | reverse complement strand
CTTAATTATAAGATTGAGCATAAAGCTAGAAATTGGTACAAATACGACACGATCCACGTTAGTAGTAATAAAAGAAGAAAGAAAGATAAAATATTTCTTCTTCACTTTCTCTTCGCTTTTTTTTTTAAAATATATATAGGTTACTTATATATATAAAAATGGTAGAATCTTGGATTTGTGTATATATATAGGTGTACATATGTAAATAATTTAACATAATTATAGTAATAGGTTTAGTTTTAAGACTTACGCCCCCCCCCCCTTAGATAAGTCGTAAAATTAAGTGTTAGAGTTTAAGAAGACATTTAGAAGTTATATTGGGATTTTGGTTTGTGGAGAATAAGTTAGTCGACATTAGATAGTATAAATATAAGTCTGCAGCTTATATCGGGACGCCATATCGGATTTACGCTTTTGTTTTATGGTTATATATATGAGTTGAAAGCTGGGCCCAGTAGTCCACGAGCGAGGACCATTGAGATGTCCGAATCGATGGACGCGTACGGTTTCAATCGGGGAAACCGCCCTTAATCAACCCCGCAGCCGTCGAATTATTATGTGAATTATGATGTATTATGTTGGAATATTTTTGGAAGGTACCTTCAGACAGGAGCCATCTCCCGTCAGGGGGCAATTGGGGGTTTGGGGTACTTTTGTGCCGGGCTGAGGAACCCCAGGTGCCCCGCTTACATAGGTGTTAAGTATAAGTGCCATTTGTTTTGGGTGGGCATAGACGGTCGGTCTAGAGATATATTATTGGTATGGGCTCTGCGGGGGGAGCAAGAAGGAAAACTAGATCCTAACCCCCATCTGTGGTCTTGTATTTGGGGGGCAATCACACCAGTAGAGGCTGAATTACGGTAAACGTCGCGTCCGTAAAAGTAAACTAGTTATTTAAATATTGAATTTTGTAAATTGATGTGTATTTTGTTTCTTGTTCATTGTCATATTAGTTTCGTTTTTTCTCTCAAAGTTTTTCCGCGCGTTACGCAGTAAAAGATTGTCCATATCATCGGGCTCATGGTTTCTGGCGAACTGATTTATAATTCGGGCTACGGTTATTCCATTAATTCTAATACTACAACCAAGAAAATAGGTGACAGCACACACACATAGGATAAGATTGCGTTTCAAGGAAACGTGTTACGAAAAATTGTACGAAAAACGATTGTACTTCGAATATTTTTTTTATTAAGTTTTTGTCTTTTGTTAGTCTGTGTTATATAACTACTTTTTTTTCTAAATCTAGTCTTTTTTTGAATTTGCTGAGTACCGTTTTCCCTAACACGGTCCTTTGAGAACGAAATAGGGTAAGATAGTTTTAAGCAAACGGACTTATTTTTGTATTGTAATTTTTGTGTTACCGAAGGACTTTGTTTTTGTTTTTTTGTATTAATGATGTTGATGTATTTTTTATCAGACCTGTTTATATATAAGTTTATGTTTACTAGCTGCTACGTGTTTTGAGTTTGTAAACAAAGGGGGAATAGCTTACCAGGATTCTAGGAATGTCTGACCGAAACCACAACGCCTAAAGGATGGCCAGCACACAACCACAACTACAATCGTCGTCTAGCAGCCAAGGCTCACACTTGAGCAAAGCCAACCCAGTGGAAAGTGGAAAGAAAATAGGTGACAGCACACACACATAGGATAAGATTGCGTTTCAAGGAAACGTGTTACGAAAAATTGTACGAAAAACGATTGTACTTCGAATATTTTTTTATTAAGTTTTGTCTTTTGTTAGTCTGTGTTATATAACTACTTTTTTTTCTAAATCTAGTCTTTTTTTTTAATTTGCTGAGTACCGTTTTCCCTAACACGGTTCCTTTGAGAACGAAATAGGGTAAGATAGTTTTAAGCAAACGGACTTATTTTTGTATTGTAATTTTTGTGTTACCGAAGGACTTTGTTTTTGTTTTTTTTGTATTAATGATGTTGATGTATTTTTTATCAGACCTGTTTATATATAAGTTTATGTTTACTAGCTGCTACGTGTTTTGAGTTTGTAAACAAAGGGGGAATAGCTTACCAGGATTCTAGGAATGTCTGACCGAAACCACAACGCCTAAAGGATGGCCAGCACACAACCACAACTACAATCGTCGTCTAGCAGCCAAGGCTCACACTTGAGCAAAGCCAACCCAGTGGAAAGTGGGAAGAAAATAGGTGACAGCACACACACATAGGATAAGATTGCGTTTCAAGGAAACGTGTTACGAAAAATTGTACGAAAAACGATTGTACTTCGAATATTTTTTTTATTAAGTTTTTGTCTTTTGTTAGTCTGTGTTATATAACTACTTTTTTTTCTAAATCTAGTCTTTTTTTTGAATTTGCTGAGTACCGTTTTCCCTAACACGGTTCCTTTGAGAACGAAATAGGGTAAGATAGTTTTAAGCAAACGGACTTATTTTTGTATTGTAATTTTTGTGTTACCGAAGGACTTTGTTTTTGTTTTTTTGTATTAATGATGTTGATGTATTTTTTATCAGACCTGTTTATATATAAGTTTATGTTTACTAGCTGCTACGTGTTTTGAGTTTGTAAACAAAGGGGGAATAGCTTACCAGGATTCTAGGAATGTCTGACCGAAACCACAACGCCTAAAGGATGGCCAGCACACAACCACAACTACAATCGTCGTCTAGCAGCCAAGGCTCACACTTGAGCAAAGCCAACCCAGTGGAAAGTGGAAAGAAAATAGGTGACAGCACACACACATAGGATAAGATTGCGTTTCAAGGAAACGTGTTACGAAAAATTGTACGAAAAACGATTGTACTTCGAATATTTTTTTTATTAAGTTTTTGTCTTTTGTTAGTCTGTGTTATATAACTTTTTTTTCTAAATCTAGTCTTTTTTTTGAATTTGCTGAGTACCGTTTTCCCTAACACGGTTCCTTTGAGAACGAAATAGGGTAAGATAGTTTTAAGCAAACGGACTTATTTTTGTATTGTATTTTTGTGTTACCGAAGGACTTTGTTTTTGTTTTTTTGTATTAATGATGTTGATGTATTTTTTTATCAGACCTGTTTATATATAAGTTTATGTTTACTAGCTGCTACGTGTTTTGAGTTTGTAAACAAAGGGGGAATAGCTTACCAGGATTCTAGGAATGTCTGACCGAAACCACAACGCCTAAAGGATGGCCAGCACACAACCACAACTACAATCGTCGTCTAGCAGCCAAGGCTCACACTTGAGCAAAGCCAACCCAGTTAAACTAGCCAACCCAAAGACGAGGACCAAAGGGCAAAACAGGACCCTAGGAAGAACACCGGAACAACCCGGAAAACCCAGGAGATGGCAATAATTTCATCTTTGGATTTAAGAGCCGAGGCCGGCTCTAGTGTGACAGGGGGGCGTGTAACGACAATTGGTATTGTCGTCAAAAGGGTTGCATAACCACCAGTGCAATGGGGCTCCCCCACCTACGTCTACTAGGGTGCCTGCAATATAAGGTCCAGTCTGGGGTTGAAATGAAGCATTAAGAATTGTATCATCCTCTGAGGAGGTCAGTGGGTCCACGCGCCAGGCGCTGGACGTTCCAGCAAAGGTCAGATGTAATATTGTTTTATAAGGCTATTCCCTCCGTCGGTATCCGTTATAAGTTACCCGTTTAGTATACTCCTTTATAGCTGTAATACTATACTCCGCTAGTATAGAAATTAATAATAATCTATCAGTACGTTGGAGTTTAAGGGGGTATTCTACTGTAGAAGCATGAATTTTACCCGGTTTTTGAAGGAAACAAATAATATTTTTACTATCGATTTTTTTATCATTTGTTTATTGATATTTTATTATTACATAAAAAAAATTATTAAAGAAAAAAAATTAGAATTTACAAAGTTATGAGCAGTCAAAGTGGAAGCTCCAAAAAAAAAAGAGGGTGTCCTGGCGTGCATGATTCCAACCCTCCTGGTGATCCGAAACATAAAAAAAAGATGGATTCTTAATTATTATAGATGTCGCTATCGTATGAACCTTGGATAAGTCAAAAAAAATTTTTTTGTTTGAATGGCGGCAGTTTGAAAAAAAAAAATTTTTTTTCATGTTTTTTTTAACAATTCCGAATTTTTTAAAAATACTAAATGAAAAGTTATAGTTTTTGGAGAGGTCCATGCGATAAAGCAACGTATAGAGAAGATCCTCTCCAAATTTGAAGTAAATCGGTTCATTAGAACTCGAGATATCCTTACCGCCAGCTCGAAAAAAGTAGTTCCGAGAAAAACGCGTTCAAAGTTTTGAGACAAGTCGTACCCGAACCGAGGCGACGTCACTAAAACGGCGATAACTCAGGAAATAATAGTAATTTTGTAAAATCCTTTTGATGACATATTTTTGAATAACTAAACTTTGAAAATATGAAAAAAAAAATTTTCGATTTTTTCAAAATTCTACAGTAGAATACCCCCTTAAGTATAGAACATGACTGTGCGTAGACACAGCCATGCCCGTAGATCTGTAATAATAATTAGTAATAATTAAATAAGATAGAAGTACATTCTCTTTCATTCGCGTAGTTAGTTGGCTTTTCCACAGGTAATTACAGGGTGGTTATAGAAGTCGGGTTAAGGAGTTGGTGTAACCCTTTCGTAACGGAGATGCAACGCTAGATGTAATATTTGGTAGTCGTTGCAATACTCCTGAGAAGGCGACATCAACCCTTTTAATCCGTCACAATATATATTCAATGGAGATACAAACAAGCCAAGATGAAGAAGTAGCCAGAGCTCTTTCAAAGTTGTCATTTGACATAAAAGAGATGGAACTGGCTCTGAATGAGCTGATGACTTTCGTCAAGAGAAACGAGGCATCAGCTTCACAGATTCAATCCATGAAAAAAAACTAACTTTATGTTACCTATTAAGACAAATGAAGATTACATCAATGCTAAAAACTGTATGAGCAAAGACCTTACAACTTTGTTTTGAAGTGTGGGTCGACAGGGTAAAAGAAACTTCTCCGCGTTAAGAGTTTCTAACTGCATTATAGGTAAAACATATTAAGTTGGCATTATTTGCATATTTTAATATTAATGCTATTATAAATGCATATTCATCTTTTCATATTAGTGTAGAAAAAGTCCGTATAAGATTTCCAAATGAAACGGATCAAGGTATATTGCGATCAATAAGATATTCTCTAGGGACTGGGAAGGGGGAAAAATAGGATAAAATCTAAGACGCTTAACGTAGATTTAGAGCACGCTTAATTCTAACTTTATATATATATATATATATATATATATATATATATATATATATATACATATATTATATTCCAGATGATTAGTTTTTGGATATTTTTTATGAATTTTTATGTTTTTTACATATATCAGACATACAGCATTTTTTATACAATTTGATAGATTTTGATGACTATGATTATTGAATTTTTTTACAAAGTTTAAGAGCATCTCAACGCCAATTACAGAATTATTGATATTTATCATAATACATTTAGTAATCAAATCGGTAATACTTGCTGTAAATTTGTATGTTGATAAATTATTAACTTCAAGAAAATTCAAATTACAGTTAGCAAATAAATTGTAATATGGCTGTGATTTCAGATATATGCTCATTCGAAAAGGTAAATGTGATACCTATTCAATTATTTCATCCACACACATTATCTTTTTATTAGGGAGCAATATATGACAATATATGACAATTAATTGACGAATATATTTTATATCCAGTAGTCTGCATGATAGTTGTTGCAAAGGCTTTGCTGGTCTTCGTATCAATTTTAGTAACTGTCCCAAATAACTCTCAAATGGAAAACAACTGTACTGGTCAACACTGATTTATTCCGTTACTGTATCATTTATCATGTGAGAAATACCATGAGTATTATATACAAGCATGCATTCTCCATATAATTTTGGCAATCGCAAACAAAATATTTCGATCATTACCAATGTCTGATCCCATAATTTTTTATTAGAGTTTCTGAACATACAATTCTCATAGCAGCATGAAAGTTAAAAAAAAAAATTATATACCTTTCTGGGCATATAAGTTTTTAGGACTGCATGTAGCATGAAAAATCTAAACTCTGTCGCCTTCCATTTTTCTAGATCCTTAAATCCACGAGGTTTCAAGATACAAGATATAATAGTGTGACTTAGAGCGCATGACAGACTCCGATTTTTTATCCAAGAATTCAATAGTGAAATGAAAGAAAATTTTTTATCCAAGAATTCGCATGAAATTGAAAAAAAAAGTGGTGCACATGTGGAAGACATTCCTTTTTCCGAAATTTAAAAATCGTATATATAAAAAATTAAATATTCAACTTGAGTTTACATGGTACAAGCAACGACATGAAAAAGCATACTTAGATAAAATATGGATGAGAAAATTTGAGCATACAAACATTGAAACGTATATGGAACTAAAAAAATATAGATGAAGTATTTTCGTTTCTAGTAAAGAAATAAAAACTTAACCAATTACAAAATGCGCAGTCTCTTGTATGTTCAAAAATAAATCTTATGCAACATTAAATATGTTGTTGCTTTAATGTAGTGATAGTGATGTAATTTAATATGTATGCTGCTTTAATATAGTGGCAAAATAAAAAAATGGAACTAAAATTATAAGAAACATGTTTTACTTTTATTATAGCGATAGTATGTGCTATTAGTAACTATAATTATATTATTAATGATTCATATAATTTTACATTCATTTTAAAGTTATCACATTGAATGTATTGTAGAAATGTATTCAAGCGTTTGTAGTTTTCCAATTGTAAGTTTAGTAAAAAACAAAGAAAATTTTATTATATCTTACAAGTTTATCCTACAAGTTACATGTGTTGATCGTTGAATATTTAAAATTGGTTAAATATAGCCAATTGCATTAAAAACTGATTATTCTCTTCAAGAATTTCTTAATATTTGCAAATATCAATACAAATTTTTAATATCGATTTCGAGTGCGAATCGATTTTACTCTATATTACTTTTTCTTTATATAATATCCAGACTGCATAACATGTTTCAATTTCCTTTTTATATCAATTTAACAAACTTAGTAGATACATAAACATAAGTGATTTGGTAAAGATTGGGAAGAACTTTTACCAGAGATCAGTTAAGTCAGTCGAAGGTCCCAAGATTTTACAATCACAATTGAATTGGACAAATCAATCTTCACGACCTTGAATAATTTATATAAGTATTGAAATATCTTCGTTTGCCAATAGATTATAGCATTTTATACATGGTTACGATTTGCGTACAAATTAAAACAATCCTCTTGATTTGAACCTTTGAGCGAATATTATTTATTGTGATGTCACTTCCTTCTTCGACTAAACTAAGGTCAATTATACCATTTGATCCATGAGTAAGAAATCCGTACAAATTAAAACTATGTTTCTGATTAATTATGCATGGCGATGAAGAATCTTCAAGCTAATACTATTTATTGTGATGGCACCTTTTCTAAATATCTCAAAATTATTAAATGTGTCAAAATTCCTTCTGTGACTGAATTATAGATATCATTTTATTTAACATTCGATATTGATCTTCGAAGAAAAATAATCTAGTAGCCAAATAGATACAAAATTAAATGAAAAAAATGTTGAAGTATGAAGTATGAAGTATTCATACTTTGCATCCGCTTCAAATTTGATATTTGGTTAATAATGTAAATCCAAGGCTGTTTCTTCTGTTTGGTCGAAAACTACTTTGAGTAGTTCACAATCAAAAAGACATAAATGTCCTTGACTAGATTGGAACCAACTTCTATTTGGATTTTTCAAATAGTTTGGCACAATAAAGCCATCGAATCATTGCCATCACAATGATCATTATAAATCAAATTTCCTTTTTCATTGTCATGTGTGATTTTTCAACAAATAAACCAAGAAAATTGTAATGTAAATAAATCATAATTACTGACACTGAAATTGTATATGAAATACCGTGTATTATACACTAAATCCTTGTGTTATGCATTTGTCTCAATCAAAGTTAATTCTTTCCATGACATGTTATATGCTCATGTTATTTTACGTAGGTTATTTTACCTATGCTCTCTTCAAATATTCATATCGTGTGTCATATTGAGATAAATGAGTAATTATAGTAAATATTAATCATATTGTTTACTATCTTGTTTTACTTCCAAAAATACTTAATTGTTCTGGTTCCAATAGATTCGCAATTTCGTTATTATATTATCGTTAGTTATTGTTGAACCTCAATAACAGTGCTTTGACTTCAATTCATTCATTATCTCTTGCTTCATGTACGTGATAATTTTTCATTCCATTTATAATACTCCTATTACCATAATCTATCATCTGAACATTTCCTATTATTTTCTTTATTATTAATTTTATTTTCTTTTCTTAATTATTTATTTTAGTTCCAAATTTGTTTTGTCAGCATTCAACAAATAAAGTTTCTTCGTGACTGCTAAATATTTTAACCAATTTTACATATTCAAAGACTAAATCACACATTATTTAGTTTTATTATCACAACATTGATTTCGAAAAAAATGACAATTCAAGAAACCTACCGACAAATTTACAATACATTACATACTGATTTACTAACGCGTTTGTTTTTTTAGATTTATTTTTGCTTAACAAGAAACTCATGAGCAAATAAAATTATATGTAATATAGCAGCACACGTAACTGAACTAAACAGCTCAATATCATTCGGACGATTTAAAAAATAACTTAAAAAAAATTCACATTCTAACAATTTTCTAGATTTACTAAAACACGAGATGTGCTTTTTATGTAGTGGATTGGCATGCAACACTCTACCAAATAGAAATAAGAAATTTGAATATAAGAATATTTGAATATTCTTTAAATTCAAGATGTATAACTTGATGTTGCCTTCTATAATTCTAGTATTCTAAATATGTTTTGGATTTTGAGTTCTCTACATGGTGCACCACTAGTACTACAACCTGGTAATACTTTAATTGCAAATATTACCTTGATAAGATTTCCATTAACAAATTTGTCATAAGAGTATTGTTTCACTCATCTTTAGTTGAATTTTGGACAAATAATGAAATTGTTCGCGCCAAACACGCAGCCTGCATAGGATGTCGTAATTTACGATAAGGAGGATAAATGTGGACATATACCTTGTTCGTGGGCTCTCAATGCCCAGAAAAACTATTTGTGACCAACAGATAATTCTCCATTAAGGTTCATAAAATGATTAAAGGGTGTAAGCCCCTTCCTAATACTGTAAATACAAAAATTGTCACGGGGAGATGTGTAGCTACATCTTCAAATTATAAACTAATAAAAGTATATAAAGCGAGGGCAGAGGTCACATCTTGTGTTGATAGTGAATAAGAGAAAAACGAACAAATAGAGGATAGCCCCAATATAGAGAAAGGTACATTATTTAATATCTTTATACCATATCATTCAACAAAACATTCATGTTAATATTTATTGCAGAAGTGATATGTGAAACTGAACATGGAAAAGTAGAGGAGAGTCCCAATATGGAGATGGGTACATTATTTAAAGTTTATATATTTAAACTAGTGATGTGCCGACTCGAAAAATTCCCGATTCGAATGATTCGAATCAGAAAAAAACCTGATTCGAATCATGATTCGAATCAACTCGAATCAAGTATATATATGGACAAAAAAAAATCATGGATGTATTAATTTAGTAAAAGTGATCCAAATTTATAATCAAAATTGTCAGTTTAACCAATATAACCGACAAGTAGAAATTGTAAACATAAATCACTATCAAAAAGTATATTCTGAAAATTATTAAAAATGATGTAATTTGAGGACGGCTAAAACATATCTTCAAATTAATTACAATAATAGATTACCAAACAATTGTGCATCACTAAAGCATATAAAATAATATTTGGAATCATGGGTCGATTGTTTATTTTACTATGTAATCAGTAAAGGATCGCATCTAAACTGAGAGCTGAAAGTTAATTTCATTAATGTGAATTTGCCATTACTTACATAATCAGAAGTTAACATATTATTTACTGACTTTCTGGTGTTTAGTAATTGTTTCAAAAGAGAATTATATTGAAAGATTCCCGAAACTCGTTTCATAATTTCGAGTGGTTTATTCTGATAACATTTAAAATCTAAAACACTTAATTATTATCAAAATTTGGTATTGATATTTCACGAATAAAATCGCTCTCAGCGCTCCGTAAAATAAACTAGTTGGTTTGGTATTTAGCCTTGAGGCAAGTTACATGAACTTCCCGAAATGTGTAAATAATCGACTTAATCAAAAAAATGGGTAAATAATATACTTCATTAATCCTACTTTAAAAAAACGATAATAATTTTAGCAAACTTTGACGAATTTTTAAAATTAAACTACTTGTCGTTAGGCCGTAATATTACAGTAAGTTCTATAAGACCATGATGTATATCGCCAAAAAAATTTCCATGAAAATCGGCTTAAATTTTTTTTTCAACAGTTAATTACAAGAAAACGGCTCGGTAGATTTTCACCTAAAATTAATCAGTACCATTCCCAACTAATATCTTTCGAACAGTTTTTGATATTTTAAAATCGGTTCGGTAGGATGAGCTTAAATGTCGACGAAAATTTAACACTTTTTTTCAACAGTTAATTACAAGAAAACGGCTCGGTGGATTTTCACCTAAAATTAATCAGTATCATTCCCAACTAATATCTTTCGAACAGTTTTCGATATTTTAAAATCGGTTCGGTAGGATGAGCTTAAATGTCGACGAAAATTTAACACTTTTTTTCAACAGTTAATTACAAGAAAACGGCTCGGTAGATTTTCACCTAAAATTAATCAGTATCATTCCCAACTAATATCTTTCGAACAGTTTTTGATATTTTAAAATCGGTTCGGTAGGATGAGCTTAAATGTCGACGAAAATTTAACACTTTTTTTCAACAGTTAATTACAAGAAAACGGCTCGGTAGATTTTCACCTAAAATTAATCAGTATCATTCCCAACTAATATCTTTCGAACAGTTTTTGATATTTTAAAATCGGTTCGGTAGGATGAGCTTAAATGTCGACGAAAATTTAACACTTTTTTTCAACAGTTAATTACAAGAAAACGGCTCGGTAGATTTTCACCTAAAATTAATCAGTACATTCCCAACCAATATCTTTCGAACAGTTTTTGATATTTTAAAATCGGTTCGGTAGGATGAGCTTAAATGTCGACGAAAATTTAACACTTTTTTTCAACAGTTAATTACAAGAAAACGGCTCGGTAGATTTTCACCTAAAATTAATCAGTATCATTCCCAACTAATATCTTTCGAACAGTTTTTGATTTTTTAAAATCGTTCGGTAGGATGAGCTTAAATGTGGACGAAAAGTTTTTTTCAAATTACAAAGAAACGGCTTGGCAGATCGTTGCACAAAACTGACAAACGATAGTCCTCACCGAAATACATCAAATGGCTTTTAAATTTCTAAAATCGGTTTAGGCGTTTTTGAGAAAACGTCGATCAAAAGTCTAATTTTGACAAATGCCAAAAAGACCATACTGATTTTTGCAAACTTTGACGAATTTTTAAAGCTGAACCAGTTGTCGTAGGGCCGTAATATTTTAGTATGATCTAGAAGACTATGGTATCTATCGTCAAAAAAATAATCATAAAAATCGTCGAAATTTTTTTTTAAAAAACTTTATTACAAGAAAACGGCCCGGCCGATCTCTACCAAAAACTAATCAGCACGATTCTCAACCAATATCTTTCGAACGGTTTTTGAATTTTCACTTTTCTGCCATTTATAAAGAAACGGCTTGGCCGATCGTCGCACAAAACTGACAAACAATAGTTCTCGTCGAGATACATCGAATGGCTTTTAAATTTTTGAAATCGACCCAGCCGTTTTCGAGAAAACGTCGATTTACGACAAAAAATCTGTTCACATACACACACACACACACACACACACACACACACACACACATACTTTTTCCAAATTTGGTCTCATTCGATTCAGAATGGCTTGAAACGTCGAGAAAACATAAAATTAGCGAATCGGGTTTTTTGATGAAAACATAAACTTCTCCTTCGGGAAGTTAATAAACACGCAAGAACGACGACGCATTGTATCGCCCATACGGTTAACTCATATCGCTCGAACGGCTTGAAGTCGGGATGATTCGAATCAGAATTGAAGTCGGAATAACTCGTAACGCCGCTTGATTCGGTTTGAGTCATGAAGTCGGAACAACTCATATCGCCGCTTGATTCGAGTTGGCTCATATGAAGTCGGAACAACTCATATCGCCGCTTGATTCGGTTTGAGTCATATGAAGTCGGAACAACTCATATCGCCGCTTGATTCGGTTTGAGTCATGAAGTCGGAATAACTCATATCGCCGCTTGATTCGGTTTGAGTCATATGAAGTCGGATGATATAGTTAGTCGATGAATGCGGTTAAAGTCACACAATGACGATTGGAGTTGGCTGATACATTTAAGCATATTAAAGTCGGGTGGCTCGCATGATTTAATTCATTATTTATTTTTTATATTTATGATATTTATTTTTTATATTATTATAATATTGAATTAAATTAAAACTTTTTTTATATTTATATTTATGAAAAATTTTATATTTATGAAAAAATACATATTTTATCACAGTAAATATTTCGCGGCTTGATGCGAGTTGATTCGAATCAAGTAAAATCTGATTCGAATCAAGTCGTTAAAGGCTTGATTCGAATGATTCGAATCACTTGATTCGACTTGGCACATCACTAATTTAAACTATTTATAAAATCTTTTAAATTCCAAAAAAAAATCATTCGTCTCAATATATATGTCGCAGAGGACAAGTTAGATAGTATCATGAGCACTCTATCCAAATTATCATATGAAATTAATGAAATGAAGGAAGACATAAGGGAGCTGTTGTCATATAAGAGGGATTCCGGTCACAGGTAATTATGCACCGTGAGATTTTTTTTGAGTAAACTTTTTTATTTTAATAAATTTAATTCGGAAGAAAATTGGAGCATATAGAAAACTAGAGCCGACAAAGGGAACATAACAGTGAGTTTAAATAAATCATCTTATTTAGAAAAAGTTTCCGCGCTAGTTGCTGACACAAAAACTTACTCCCCAGTTATCTCAGATCCTACAGAACGTATAAACCGTTCTTTTCACAAATTCATCAGCGTTTTAGTCTCAAAAAATCAAGTTTCTCCAGAAATTGTGCCTAGCCTCAAAAACCTACATCCGTATAACCCCAAACTTTACGGACTACCCAAAATACATAAACTTAACGTACCTTTCAGACCAATCGTTGCTGATTTGAATTCCCCGCTCTCAAAATTCTCCAAATTTCTCAACACCATACTTTCTTCAGTCACTGTTAAGTCCCCCTGATAATTCTTTACTAGTGAGTCTAGACGTGGTATTCCTCTTCACTAACGTTCCCCTACAATTAATTTTAGACGCTATCACAGCTAGATGGGACGAAATTTCATGTCATCCACCTATTTCATTACACTGGTTTCTTAATTCAATAAAATTTATAATTTCTAACACATATTTTGAATTCAACGACCGTTTCTATTTCCAAATTTTTAGCACACCTATGGGTTCTTCTACATCTCCAGCAGTCGCTGAGTTATCTTTACAATATTTAGAGACCAAAGTGTTTAATTCTTGCAAATTAGATCTTCAATTTTATTACAGGTACGTAGATGACATTTTTACTTGTGTGCCGGTTAAAAACTTTGAACTTTTACTCCACAATTTTAACTCTTTCAATGAACATCTCTCCTTCACTTTCGAAAAAGAACAGAACAATTCCATCAGCTTTCTTGACGTCAAAATTATAAAAACCTTAGATAACCGTATCATCACAAATTGGTTCCAAAACCTACTTGGTCGGGCAGGTATTCAAATTTTCATTCCTATCACCCATCTAGCATGAAAATAGATACTATAATTAATTTAGTTGACCACGCCATACTTCTCTCGGACAAACAATTTTGGTCTGCTAATTTATCGTTAATCCACACAACACTGATTAATAACTCTTATCCTCCTAATCTCATAAACTCTGTCACGTACAATAGACTCAAATTTCTCATATAATAATAATACCTCTTCTTCTTCCACCAAAGTCTCGAAAGACAATAACTTTATTGGTAATGTTTGTCTCCCGTTTATTAAAGAACTCTTTCCCATTTGGAAAAAACTGTTCCACAAGGTCGTTACTTAGATTAATTTGTAACGTAGACTTAACCCTTAGCTCCCTTTTTCCAACCTAAAATCACCCACTAGTTTAGAACGCACATCAAATATTGTCTATAAATTAAAATGCAATGATTGTGATTCCATTTACATAGGTGAAACTGGACAGAATTTAATAAAACGACTAAAACAACATGATAATAACTAAAAACCACGACAAAGTCAAACCATGATAACAGAACATATAAAAATTTTGAACATTCTTTGACTTTTATAACGCTAGTATACTTTATCACGAACGGAACATTATTCAAAGAAGATTTGCTGAATCTTGTCTAATCAGTATTTCTAAATCTTGCGTTAATAAACGCCATGATGCCTCCTTACTCTGTGAAAATTATCAGGTGATACTTAATAATATTTCCAAATTTGTTTCCTCTTAACCTGCATAATTCCGAACCTGTAAACCTACCCTTACGCGGTCCAATCCCGAACTTTGATTCTTAGCCTCTCACCCATACTTCGAAACACTGATTGTAAAAAACCCCGCCAACTATTCCCCCAAACGGTCTCCTCAAATAATTTTTAAACACATGTTACTACAGCCTCGGGCTCGGTCACATAAACTACGTTCTCTGTGCAAAATATATTGTATATTTCACAAATATTTTGCTATGCTCTGTTCACAAAAAATAAAAAAACAAGTTGGTGTATATATGATAGTGCAAAATTATGTGCCTTGCGCTAGCTACTGATGTAAGACCATATTTATGTAAGTTAGCTTCGTTGTCTATATATGTGTATGTGTCTGTATTGCGTATATATGTATGTATATACGAGGTGTGTTCAAAAAGTACCCGGAATTACTAATAATTAAATTTCGCGGGTCTGGAGTGTCTGATTGTCAAAAATTTTTTTTTATTGTGTTGGTATACATGCCCCAAAAGTATGATGAATTTTCAGCTATATTCACTGTTTACTTTGTCTGTGGTAGTCGCTAAGGTTCGACGTGTTTTTCTGAGCTCGGCGATTTTTACAATGGAAGAATTGAAAAAGTCAAAGAATTTGTATTAAATTTTGCGTAAAAATGAAATAAAGTGTTGCAAAGTGCAAAAATTCACCAGATATGGCTCCGTGTGACTTTTTCCTATTCCCAAAGTTGAAGAGATCCATGAAAGGACGGCGGTTTTCCTCGATTGAAAAAAATCGCTGAGAGTGCTCAAGGACATATCAAAAAGTGAATATCAAGGGTGCTTCGAAAATTGGAAAAAACGCTGGCATAAGTGTATTATATCTGGGGGGGACTACTTTGAAGGGGACCACATTAATGTAGACGAATAAATAAATATTTTTGAAAAAACGAAAATTCCGGGTACTTTTTGAACAGACCTCGTATGTATACACCTAAGTCTGTTTTTACACGGAGATTGGTTCCAGAAGAAGCCGTGTAAAAAAAAACGTGTAAAAAAAGACATTGATCTTATACAAAAATGGGTGATTTGTTCCTAATCTCTAAAACCTATTAAAATTGGTGAAAAACAAGAATTTTTAGGAACAAGAATTAAATTAGTGCTATTCACATTTGCTTTGATCAGTAAAAATTGTTTGTACGCGCTAAAGGCGAATTCACTTAAATCTTTAAGCTATTGTTCGCAAATTATCCATACTATCGATGGTTTCGGACTTTTTTCTTTCATAAATACTTTTTTATGATATAAACATACTTCGCAAAAATTTAATTTGACAAACAAAATTTAGGTACATAAAATTTCAAATCGTGCTAAATGGAATAAATTCGTATAAAAAAATTAAAAATATTCAATTTTCAAACCGTGTTATATCAAAACCGTGTACAAAAAGACCGTGTAAAAACAGACTTATGTGTATATGTATATATATATATATATTTTGTAGAGTTTCGAACAAGAATCCAAAATAATACAAAATAAAAAACAAGAAAAGTTTTTAAAAAAACAATTTCTTTATTTAATTATTTGTTTATTGTCGACGTTTCGGAACTAGGTACGTTCCATCTTCAGGACATCTGTCAAGAAACATGATCTTGATGAGATTTTAGCAAACAATATGTTTAGGAAAAGAAAATAGATTTTTCTTAAATAATGAATTAAATTGTAAAAAATATAATAATGTACAGAAATATGATATGTTCAAAATAAAAATGATAAAAATAAATGAGTGGATTATCAGAACAGGATATTAAACATAATAGAAAATTTTTTTGAAAGTTATGGAAATTTTTTAAGAAAAGGTTAATGACAAAGTTGAATTAATTACCTGTATGTTTGAATATTTGTTAGCACTTTTTCACTAAACAAGCTTTTTTAACAAAAATGATTTTGTGAGTTAATTTTCCGCCGAATAATTAGATTTTGTAAATCAAAATTACTAAAAAATTTGTCTTTTTTAAAATTATTATTTGAAAACACAAATAATATTGTTCTCTGGACGTTGTTCGATTGGCTTTCGAAAATTAACTAAATGAAACTGGTGTGCCCTTTGTAACACGTGTAAACACTTGAACGAGAGATGTGAGATTGTATGTGTGTGTTTTTATATGTCAGGGTGTGAATACTTAAATTGTTGATCTTAAAAGGAAGTCGATATTAATTGTTTGTCAAAAAGTGTAAAAAATTTAAATATGAATCATGTAATAGGTTGTGATCTGATCTAATGTTGACACTGTTAGAAACATTTATGAGGATGAGACAACTCTCCGCGAATAACCTTCTAAAGATGCAACTTTCGTGATATAAAATCTTTGGAGTGAAATTAAATGAATGGGCGTTTTCTATAGAGTGTTGTACTAGGGTACTTTTGAAATTTTTTTGTTTATGGTGGACCACACTTAGTTCATGTTGTCTCATTCTCTTGTGTACATATTGGGAGGTTTGTCCAATATATTGAAAAGCACAGTCATTACAAGAAACAGAATATACTACATTAGTATTGAGATTGGATGGGGTGGGGGATTTAATGTTCGTAAAGAATTGGTTGAAGGAGTGTAAGGATGAGCCTGATACTAAAATGTTTTCTTCTAACAAAATTTTGGCAAAATAATAATATAAATCTTCAACGTATGGTATGCTGCAGTAAATAAGATTGGTGTTTTTGATGTTAGTACTGGTATTGGGAGAATTAATTTGTGTTTTTAAGAAAGTTCGTCTTTTTTGAATAACTGAATGAATGAGATTTTTTGGGTAACCATTTTCAATTAGAGTTATTTTTACTAGGGATAAATTTTGTGGATGGAAAGTTTGGTGAGACAACAAAATAGCATGGTCTGTAAGGGAAATAATAGTGTTTATCTTATAGTTTCTGGGACAGTATGAGGAATAGTGTAAGTATCTACCCGACCATGTCGTTTTTCTATACCAATTTGTTCGAATGAAGTTATTAGTGTTGTAAACGGATACATCCAAGAAATTAAGTCTGTTGTTATTTTGTAGTTCATGTGTGAAAATTATATTATTGTTAATGTAATTAACAATAATATAATTATATAATATAAATTATATTAACAATAATATAATTATATAATATAATTATATTAATCGGTACCTAGTTCCGAAACGTCGACAATAAACAAATAATTAAATAAAGAAATTGTTTTTTTAAAAACTTTTCTTGTTTTTTATTTTGTATTATTTTTGGATTCTTGTTCGAAACTCTACAAAATATACACAAATCCAAGACTCTACCATTCAATATATATTATATATATATATATATATATATATATATATATATATATATATATATATATATATATATGATTTCAGTTTTCAGGGCAATACATCAATTAAAAAATTTGTATGACTTTAAAACATTTTTATTTATTCCATACGTTTCGACACATTGTTTTGTGTCATCTTCAGTGGACTCTAGATTGAAAGAACAGATAGAAATTATTAAATAAAACTAAAATATAAGAAGTGATATGGTATGAACTTACATGTAATTGAATTAATCCTAATTATTGCATATTATAAATGTTCACAATGCACAATCCTAATTATATCATATTATAAATGTTCACAATGTAACAAAAAACAATCCTTGTCATTTTAAATTGAACAATATATAAATTTTTGAATGAGATTTTTTATGAATTTGTAAAGTAACATCACGCCGTACATTTCTGTGCTCCGATGTAAGGCTGACGACTGAATGTACATCAATGTGCGAACCACGTGTTGAGGGTTAGGTACCAAGAAAACGAACTGACCAAAGAATTTAAGATTTGACAACGCGAGAGGGAACATATAGTGAAATATAAAAACATGACAATTGTGAGGGTGGACATATTTGTAAAAATGAGATAAAAATTAAAAGAAAAGAAAAAAAATAAATAAAATAAATAAATAAAAAGAAAAATTGGCATTAAAATTAATATAAAAAACGTCGATCATGATAGGTAACTATTTTAAAGGTATGAATTTCGAGACATTGTTTAAGACTACTTGGTAATTTTCACACAGTGAGGAAATATCCAATCTTTTGTTTAAACTATTTTTGTAAAGATGTATCAGACAAGATTCTGAAAAGCGTCTCTGAGACGTATTCGATTCGTGATATAAAATTGTGGCCACATCAAAATTGAAAATATGATTGAAACTTTGTATGT
>NW_020537292.1:0-19494 GCF_003426905.1 Ctenocephalides felis | reverse complement strand
GGAAAATCCACGGACTGGATTGATGTAATGTAACGCGGTTCCAATCCAGTCCTCTCTGTGCCATCTGCGGGGGGAGAGGGGAGAGAGGTGTTTTTTTAGTGGGTAAAAAAATCCACACTACCGTCCATCGTTATCTGCTGTGGGATGGACAGCGGAGTATCAACGATGGCAGTGTCTTATGAAGATTTTTTTCGCATCTCTGTAAAAAAAAATAGTGGTGTGTATGGCATCGTGCCTTAAAGCAAATTGCTGGAACTTCCCGTGCCGTAACGAATGTTCGAGGAATATTAAATGTTTTCAAATAGATTATTATACATTCTGTAAAATCGTCTAATATTTATAAGAATTATATAAACTAAATTGCAATGTTAAAATTATTTGTTTAAAGTATTTCAGTGAGTTTTAGAACTTTAGCAAGAATTAAAATTAAAATCTGAATTATTTTCGATATACGAAAACATTTTTTTCCAAAAGCAATTGTTTCGTCAACACAAGCAGAAAGGTTTTTGAATCATTCAAATCGGATGCTTAGTTCTCTCAAAAATTGTAATTTTTGGTATATTTAGCTCGGTGTCTCTAAAACGGCTGGACCTGCCTTTGCCAAAAACTAATCACCACTTCTCCTCATCATCACGAATTGAATGTTTTTTGGATCATTCAAATCGGATGCTCCGATCTCTCAAAAACTCGATTTCTTTTTTGCACTTTTTGCTCTATATCTCCGAAACGGCTGGACTTGCCTTTGACAAAAACTAATCTCACATCGCAAATTTCCCTATTAATAGGAATCAAATGTTTTTTTAACCATTCAAATTGGTTTGATCCGTGCGCCCGAAAACGTGGACGATAAATTGTATCCATACATACACACACACATCTATTTTTTCTGAGATATGCCAAAATGTTCAGAAACCTTGAAAACGCGAAGAAATGTAAAAAAAATTAATTTCGATTTTTGGACGATTACAATTACTTACCATACGGGAAGTTAAAAACACGCATGCACACTCACATACATCCATTGATATGCCAAAATTGAAGATATAAGATTAAGTAAAGATATTTAAAAAAAATTATTTTCGATTTCTACAACTTACCCTAAAGGAAGTTAAAAACTAAGTTTGTGTACAAAAACAAGTTTGTGTAGTTGTTGAAGTCTAAGCACTAAATGAATTGTGTTTACAAAGATTTTTTGAAAAATGCGACAAACTGGTAAAAACGTTTAGTTTGGGAAGAGGTAATCATTTAGTTTCGCAAACTGGTAAAAATATTTATTTTTGCTATCAAGTTCTTGTTGATTGCTTTATTGTTTAACGATATTAGACAACCTTCACTTAACCTTCTTCTAAATATATTGCTTTCAAAATCTAATATACTCCGGTTTAGAAAATCAATGTTATGTTGAAGTTATTTATGTGTTCTGTGAGCATTGTTTTATTCTGTTTCTTATTTTTTAAATTATTTTGTGTTGAGAGATTCTTTGTGTAGATTTTGGCTAGTTTCATCATTGAAAAACCTTGGCAATTTAATTTATATACTAAATTACTTAAAATTTTCGGATCAAAGGGTATGGGCATGTTTTCATACAGAATCGACCCCACCCTGGTATTTAAATGATGCCAATTTATAGGTCTTTTCGTAAAAATGCGATATACCAAATTTCAATCCCTGGCTTACCTTTTTGGCCCGCTTTTATCATTGAAAACACGTGAACGTGGCACGTGATCTTGTCTATGATTTTCATAACGATTCATGTGAAAAAATTATTTGTTGGAGCACTAAAAGGTAAAAATATATTTATTTCTATTTCCTACAAGTGCGGCTCTTTGGACTTCCTTTAAATTAGCATTATTCGAAAGCCTGTACATTTTTTCTCTGTAGTTTAAAATTTTATTTAAATCTAACAAGAAACCCTCAGGTTTACTCTTCTGGGATTTTGATGAAACTTTGCATGGTGATAGAGTTGATAGTCAAACCGAACCCCAAAAAATATAATAGGACTATGATAAGTGGTTTAATTATAAAAATTAATTAAAGTTGTGAAAAATGCGCTACGCGCTATATCTCCGCGCAAAGCGTTTTCCGTTAATGTTTCGAGACGGCTGAGCGATTAACGTTGCCGATCAAGTCCTTTTTTGTAAAAGTCGAAGGCTGATATGCGCTAGTTTGAACTCTGAGTTAAATATTTTTAACTTCCCGTAGGATAAGTTATTGTAATGGGCCGAAAATCGAAATTGAAAATTTTTACATTTCTCGACGTTTTGAAGGTTTCTAAATATTTTGGCATAGCTCAGAAAAAATGGATGTGTGTGTGTGTATGTATGTATGGTTACAAATTTCCAGTAACGTTTTCGGGCGCACGGATCAACCGATTTGGATGGTTCAAAAAACATTCGATACCTATTGATAGGGAGATGTGCTGATTAGTTTTTGGCAAAGGCAGGTCTAGCAGTTACGGAGATAAAGAACAAAGAGTGCAGGAGAGAACGGAGCATTCGATTTGAATGATCCAAAAAACATTCAATTAGTAATGATTGGGAGAAGCGTTTGTTTCGCCAGCCATTTCGAAGATACGGAGCTAAATGTGTAAAAAATGGCAGTTTTTGAGAGAACTAAGCGTCCGATTTAAATGATTCAAAGAACTTTCTGCTTGTCTTAACAAAATAATTGATTTTAGAAAAAAAATAATTTTTTTCAACTTTTTTTTTCAATTTTTTTTTTCCAAAAAATTTTTTTTTTGTATATGGAAAATAATTCAGATTTTATTTTTAATTCTGACTATACTTCTAATATACTTTAAACAAATAATTTCAACTTTGCAATTCAGTTTATATAATTCTTATAAATATTAGACAATGTTACAATATTAATAATAATCTATTTGAAAACATTCAGTATTCCTCGAACATTTCGTTACGGTACGGGAAGATCCAGCCATTTGCCTTAAGGCCCGATGCCATACACCCCACTAGTTAACTTCCCGTAGGGTAAGTTATAGTAATCGCAAAAAAATCGAAAATGAACATTTTTGCATTTTTAGACGTTTGAAAGGTTTCTGAATATTTTGGCATACCTTAGAAAAAATGGATGTATGTGTGTGTGTGTGCGTGTGTGTGTGTGTTCAGATACAAATTTTCGTCGACGATTTCGAAAACACCGATCAACCGATTTAAATAATTAAAAAACATTCGATTCGTACTGATAAAGAGACGTGCTGATTAGTTTTTGGTGGAGGCAGGTCTAACCGTTCCGAAGATACGGGGCAAAAAGTGCCAAAAACGGGATTTTGAAAATTCAAAAAACATTTTACTTGTATTAACAAGATGAAGAATTGATCAAATTTTCATGAAGGCAGGTCTAGCGGTTTCGGAGATCTAATGAAAAAAGTAAAACAAAAAGCCATTTGGCGGACAAAAATGATCATTAGACATATGCACATCAAATTATCAGATATTTTATAGAGATTTTTACCATAAGTATGAATTGTGCTTACATTCCTTTGAGTTCCGTACCAATGTTTATCCGTTAGACGGCGACGCGGCGCTTACGCGCTTTGACATTTCGTCTCTATGCAGTTAAAGCAGTACGACCAAACTATGCCAAAATAAAGAAAACATTTTAAAGAAACTTTTTTTTTCAAACAATTTTTTTTTGTTTCTCAAAAATCAAATTTTTTCGAAGTAAATTTTTTTCAGAAATATTAATTCCTTTTAATAAAAATAATTTTTGGTACGGGAAGTTCCAGCAATTTTCCTTAAGGCACGATGCCTTAATTGCCTTAAGACAGAATTTCACTTACAGCTAGTTTTATTTTATTTTTACATATATCTGATTAATTATTAGAATGAATAATAATAATTATTAATGTTAACGCCTTACTCAACCCTGGTCTAATTATATATTTTATTACCTTCAGCAATAATGAACTCTCATCCCTTATTATATAATTTAGAACTATAGAATAATCCCTTTCACTGTCATGCATCCTGTCTCTAAATCTATTATATTATCATACCATTAATCCATTTTTCTAAGAATCTTAATCACCTGTCCCTAAATATATCATCCTGCAATTAATCACAATTCCCAACCAATATCTTTCGAACAGTTTTGAATTTCCAAAATAGATTCAGAATTGCGGGCTAAAACGTAGACGAATTTTTTTCATTTTTCTGCGATTTATAAAGAAACGACTCGGCCGATCGCACAACTGAGAAACGCTAGTCCTCATCGAGATACGTCGAATGGCTTTTAAATTTTTGAAATCGGTCCGGTTGTTTTTGAGAAGACATCGATTTACGGCAAAAATTTGTTCAAATACACACACACACGCATACATACTTTTTCCAAATTTGGTCTCATTCGATTCAGAATGGCCTTAATTGTCGAGAAAACATAAAATTAGTGAATCGGATTTTTTGATGAAAACATAAACTTCTCCTTCGGAAAGTTAATTAATATTTGCTCAAAGTCAAATTGGACCTTTTTGCGACGCCCTGCTCTACATATATACTTTTTATTAAATTTACTTAAATTAATCGAATGTTACTTGAAACTTTTCAAAAAGCAGGTTAAAGAAGAAATACTTAATTCAGTTTCTATCTCTTCTTGCAGAAATTTGAAAATTTTGTATATGCTCATTAGTATTATTTACAATTATACACGAAATCCAGAAGTCAAAAAGAATCTGAAAAACTTGAAACGTAATCAATAAGTCGAAAGACCAGAAATGACTTGGATTGGATTATACCATATTTTCTTTAGAAAGTGTATAAAACTTCCAGTTTGATTGTATTAACAAAATATAGACAAACTAATGGGGTTTATTGTTTTTATAATACCCCATTGAATAATAGCATTCAAACAACACATCCTTATACACTTAAAGTATTAATATTTTTGATTCTCTAGAAATTGTTTAGTAGAATATACATACTTTACTTAGCAAAACAACGTTTGTCGGGTCATATAGTATATATATATATATATATATATATATATATATATATATAAATATATATATATATATTAAATGGTATAGACTTGGATTTGTGAATATTTTGTAGAGTTTCGAACAAGAATCCAAAAAGTAATAAAAAATTTAATAAACTACTATTTATTTATTTATTTATTTACTGACGACGTTTCGGAACTAGGTACGTTCCATCTTCAGGACATCTGTCAAGACACATGATCTTGTTCAGATTTAAGCAAACAATATGTTTAAGAAAAGAAAATAAATTTTTTAATTAATAAAATATTTGAAAAACTAATGTACAGAAATATGATAATATGATCAAAATGAATATGATAAAAATAAATGAGTGAATTATATAACAGGATATTAAAAATGATAAAAAATTTGAAGGTTTTGGAAAGTTTTAAGAAAAAGTTAATTCAATTTTGTCATTAACTTTTTCTTAAAACTTCCCAAAACTTTCAAATTTTTATCATTTTTCTGTCGCAAATCTGACTTTGGCGTTCCAAGCAGCTTCACTTGTCAGCATCACTTCAACAATATTTCCTGGGGTAATTCTTTGTCTCAATGACTCTTCCAAATTTTATAGTCATACAATTTAGTAGAGCACCAAATCGCGGGAACACGAAGAACACATGCTCAGCATCTTCGATTTCGCCCAAACAATATGGGCAATCCGGCGAGCTATCGTGCTTGAAGCGATGTATAGGTAGGCTCGAAAACAGCCGTGCACAGATAGCATTTGCGTAGTATAATAATTTATTTCTCAATGCCCGCGACTTAATCAGACTTTGATGTTTGCACAACCAATTCTTAAAGCACTCAGGAGATATATATATAGGTCATGCCATTCTTCTCGATTTTTGAGTTTTGAGAGCTTCAGCCCATATGGAGATAACATATGTAAGCACCGAAGTAACCACTGACGATAGTAATATTCTTCTGGTTTGTTTAGGGCCTCTAACATTATGCATTAGTCGAGCAAGTCTCTTCCTAACTATTGACGCTTTAGCACTAACTTGTTCCATCTGTTGATTGAAATTCAATCGAGCATCAAGCATTACGCCAGGTAACAGATGTGAGATTTTGACGTGATCTCTAGATCTCCATCTTCAGCTTGATGGACTCTATTATTTTTCTACTCGTGATAAGAACAGCTTCACTTTTTTGTTGTGCTAATTGGACTTACGATCTCATCAATTTGTTTGGAGACAACTACCATGGCGACATTGTCTGCATATGCTACTAGTTTCACACATCCTGGAATCTCAAGTCTCAAAAGGCCATCATACATAATATTCCACAGCAAAGGGCCTAGAACAGAGCCATGCGGCACACCTCCTGTTACATTATATTCTTATGTACCATTGCGTGAATCGTACATTAGAATTCTGTCTGTAAAGTAGCTTGCGACTATATTGCAGACGTTTACTGGCACGTTCTTATCCCGGAGTGCATTCATAATGCAATCCCAGTTTACAGAATTGAAAGCATTTTGTATATCCAATGTAGCTACAAGACAGTACCTCTTCACACCCCCCTTTTATCTGGTTCCAGCAATTGCTTCCTTGGCGGTATTAATTACCAAGTTTATAGCATCGATAGTTGATCGCCCTTTGCGAAAACCATACTAATTGTCTGCTTTGGGTCAACTACTGCATATATTCTTTGGTGAATTATTCTTTCAAAAATTTTACCCGCTGTATCTAGCATGCATATCGGACGGTAGGATGATAATTCATTTGGTAGTTTGTTTCCTTTGGGAAGGAGCACTAATCTTTGCTGTTTCCATTTTTGTGGAAAAACTCCTTCTTTTAGTCATGTATTATAGGCATTAAGAAACATTGTCGGAGATGTCATAATTGATGTTTTTAAGGCAATAATAGGGATTCCATCTAATCCCGGAGCCTTACTATTTCCAACCCGATGACAAGCTTCCATCAGTTCTTGCAGTGTTATAGGTCGAATATTATTCTGTTCTACATGTGTTACCTGGTAGTTTAAATTAGGTTGTCGTGGGAACAAAGTATTTACTATTTTATTTAATAGTCGTGGGCAAGTTGGTGAAGACATTGGCTGGCTTTTGAGGCGAGACATTACAATCTTATAAGGCCTTTCTCATGGGTTTTCTAGCATCTAACTTTACTATCTTTGATAGCTTCATTTAATTACCGTTATTTAGTTTCCTCTGACAAGGCTATTGCTAACATAAGTAAGGTCTATTATTGAACAACATCAATTGCATTAAAGGCTTCTAAAAGTGCTTTACCTCTTGCATTAGTCTTCCTACGTCCCTAGTCTACCGCCCATGCGTTAAAGTCACCGGCTATCGCTACGGGGTGGTGTCGTTTTGCATCCTCTACTAGACTATCTAAGAAATCAACAAAATCTGCCAAAGAAAGACTAGGTGGAGCGTAACAGCCACCTAAGGATGCTGCTACAAATACAGCGTTGCTATTGTTAACAGCATTCTGGAAACAGAATTTGCCACAGGACCAAAGAGCAGCTTTGGTGATACTGTCCGTTTTCCATGGCCAATCAGTTAGTTGTTTGTAAGGTTCTGATAAGAGGGCAATATCAATTTTTATTTTTTTTAGTCGTGTGCAGCCTCACAATGATTCATGTTTAGCTGCATTATCTTCATGCTTTTGCGTTCATTATTTTCTCCATGGCCTCCCTATATACAGGACATCTGTGAGTGCCAGCATGATGTGCAACATTTTTAGAGTTTCCATTTTCAGCGCATAGTGCACATTTTGCTGCATTTATACAGTTTGCTATTTTGTGACCTTCTTGTCCACATCTAATGCATAGATTGGTCAGATTCACTTCGCTCTTGCACTGTGATCCATAATGTGCGAATAGACAGCATTTAAAGCATCGGATTGGTTTCTTGGTGGTTTTTATTCGGCAGTTGATCCATCCAATCCCTCTGAGCAGATCGTGTACAATTGCCGCTGGTAGAACTATTGTAGCAATCTGGGTACCTCTGTATGCCTTACTAATCTTAATTGCTTCTGCTGGTGTGTTGCAGGCTCCTCCGGTTGCTTTTTGTAGTGCTGACTGGATATCAATTTTTGAGGTTTCATCATCAATATTCCTTATTTCTATAGTTTCTTGGTGCCCCTTATAGATAACTTCGGCCTCATCCTTTAACACACCTGCAATAATCTGTTGTAGTCATTGGACTTTGTCCGCACTTTTCTTGGAAATGGTTATCAACAAGTCTTCATTTTTGGTTTTATTTATTTTGTCTACTGTCGTATTTACCTGGTCATCAGGGACATCATGTTTGATACGACGTAAGCTTTCGGAATAATCAACTTTTTCGGTAGGCCGGATCTATTAGGCATTTGGTTTTGGGAAAATTCTATGAATCTTTATCATTTTATGGTTAGAGTCCTGTTTAGGCAGAAGTACCCTTACTTCCCTTTTTTCTGTTTTCTCGGCTGAACTTTATGCCAGCATTTACCTCGATTTGTTCTTCGTAACATATTTCTATGATTGACTGACGTTTTGGCAAACCATTTTTTTCATTAACCTGACTATTTCCTATATTTTGTGAGTTTCGGTTTCTTGAGGCTTCGCTCGTGCCCTGCCGTACACTTCTTTCTATAGGGGCACTTTCACCATTTTGCACTTCATTTATCATTACTTTCATATCTTCCGTGGTTTGGCCTATTTCCTCTATCAATTGGTTGTCTAAATCAATAAATCTTTTAATTACAGCCGCTAAGTTGCCTGTTTTTATTTTCGCTTCTTTATGTATGCTTGACTTTGATTTGACAATCAAGTGCAGTTCATTTATCAGTTTTTCAAGGATCTTCAATGACATATTTCGTTGTAAAATGATGTTTTCTGAAATTATTTTTGACAGCTCGGCCCAGTTCAGCCATTGGTTCTACTTTTGGGTTTTAGGCTACATCTGATAAACTTGGCCATAGCGCTGTGTTCAAATTATTTGATGCACTGATTTTATCAACAGCTGCATTGTTTGACACTATGTCCCCTATGATGGGGAACATTTTAACAAAAATTTTACCTGCACCCAGAGGCGAGGTTCACTCAGCTCACTAACTTATAAATAACTTATTAAAATGATAGAACTATTATAATTTTTTACGACAAAATATCTAATTTCTGAGGTGAGAAAACTTAGTTTTTTGAAAAATGGATGTGTGTGTGTATGTATGTGCGGATACCAATTTTTGTCGACGATTTCGGGAAACAATTTGAATAATTCAAAAAATATTCGATTTCTATTGATAAGAAGACGTGCTGGTTAGTTTTTGGTAAAAGCAGGTTCAGCCGTTTCGAAAATACGGGGCAAAAAGAGCCAAAAATGGTAAATTAGTTTTTGAGTGAACGGGATCCAATTCCATTAATTCGAAAAACATTTTACTTGTGTTGGCAAAATGAAGAATTGATTATTTTTGGGAAGGCAGATTTTATTAATAAGTACAAATTTTGTTTACATTTCCATGGGTTCCGTACCAATGTTTATCGGTAATACTGCGACACGGGGCTTACGCGCATTGATATTTCGTCTTTCGATAATAATATAATGCAAAAATATAATTTCATTGTATAATAGTCTTGCGTCAAATTTGGTAAACATATAAGTTATTTTTTTTTATAAACGCGATATTAGTTTTGCGGATTAATATTACAATTAGAATAATGTATTTTACTCAATTTCAACATAAGACCTTGTGGATTTGTTGGCGAAGACAACATCGAATTCTATCTACGTATTCTATTTATATTTTAAAATAATAATTTTATTATGCAGAATTTATGGAATTAAATACAAGTATGTTAAATAATTATTGGTAACGCGTACATATTTAGGTAAATGAATTTCATTATTGCAAAGAGGATTTAATATAATAAAGTGATTAAAATAACGGTTTTCATTGTTCATACAGAACGATATAAAATTAGCGGTTACTGAAAGGTGAAGAAAAACATAAGTTAAAAATTTTGGATATGTAATGTAGATATTATAATTTATTATACGCATAAAGTTATACATTTATTTATATATTGAAGAGATATTAATTATTGGTTCTCTTCTTGATATGTTAAAACAAACACTTTTTAAGATATATAGATTTTATTTCAATTTGGTACCTTTTTATAGATTTTTATAGATTTTATTTCATTTTGGTACATTATTGAGTGTTGATATTTTTAATCTGTCCTTGTTGGCGGTTCAAACAAAACTAACTTCCGCTCAATAATAATCAGTTTTTACCTGATTCGACCCTTATTGTCGAATAAGGCTCGATTTATAAAAGTTTTATATAAATGGTACCAACATACGAGATTAAATTACAAACATATTTTAATGAAAATGTGTTAAAATAAAATATTATAATAAATACATAATAATTGTCACCACCTCCCTTGCAAGAATAAAGCCGTCCTCGGCGTATAATACAGAGAAAAAATATTTTTACCACTTTAGAATATAAAATACTTATTAAAATATTAAAATACTATAAACATTTACAATAATATAAGGGTTACCATATCTAAGATTTAAAATTTTTATTAAATAATTTATGAAATTTAAACTTAACACATTGATATTTACACTTCATTATGAACTAACTCCACTAACATTACTATCCTATGATTTTTATTATTGATTACTTCATTTATTTTATTTTTTGACTGTTTGATAAAAATTGCGAAAATCAGGGGTCTTTTAATCATTTTCTCTAATTTTTTTTCAGTTTATTGTTATGGACTTGTACCGGCTTATTATGAACTAAAATTGTACTATTAATATTATCGGAATTTAAAATTTTAAAAGGCCCTTTCCATAATTTTTTGTTTGTTTTTAATTTCGATATTTATTACAACTGTTTAATAGTTAACATCTTGTAATATTGATAAATAATAACATAAATTTAAATAAATAAGAGTGCAAAGGATAGAACTTATATGAAAATATCCGTAATATGATGATTTAATATAAAATAGAAGCAAATAATAATAAAAATAATATTAAAATTAATATAAATAAAAAATAATATAAATAAAATTTCTGAATAATAAAATAATACTAGAAAATTAATAAAATATAACAAAATAACAATAATAGAAATAGTAAGATAATAATAATAATAATAATAATAATAGTGTTTACAAATGTCTATTTCCTTTCCATAATGGTAAAAGTAATCCATATCTCTGTGGATATGGAGTTTTGTCTCTTAGAAGAACAAAATCATCAACTTCGAAAGTTTGTGGATTTAAATTTTGATCATAATGTGATTTAGTTTGTTCCTTACTATGTATTAAATTTTCACGAGCAAGTTTGTTAGCATGTAGCATTCATGGATTTCAATTCATGAACATAAGTGTCGTAATTATATTGATAATTGTTAGATTTTATTAAAGACAAAGGTAACTCTATTTTTCTACCAAAAACAATTCGAAAGGCGTGTAGTTGGTTGCGTCATGAATAGTGGTGTTATGAAAAAAACGGCATACTTAATGCATCTATCCCAATCGGTTTGAGTTTTATTAATATATGTTCTTAAGTTTTTGTACAAAATCCCTATGTATCCTTTCGCATGAGCCATTCGACTCTGGTCTATATGGAGAAGTTGTTAACCTTTTTATTTTTAATAATTTGCAAACATCTTTAAATAAGTTGCTGGTGAACGTAGTTCCCTGATCGGACAATATTTCTTTCCGAAGACCGAACTTTAAAACAATTTCTGATACAACTGCGTCAGCAACCGTTGCGCTCTCTTGGTTAGAAATGGGTATTGCGCCCGCAAATTTAGTGAGATCGCAAATGTATGTTAAGAGGTGTATTTATTTTCCGACTCAGAAATTGGATACGGACCACAAATGTCAATGCAAATTTTTTCAAAAGGTTCTCTAGCGGTAGTTGTAATTACTAAGGTTTGTTTACTTAATCTAGATCAGTGGTTCCTAACCTTTTCAATTTCACTACACCTCTGAACAAGTATGGGATTTGAGTTTACCCCTAGCTAATTTAAAAGTTATTAAAATCGCACAAATTTGAACGAAAATATGTTTATTATCCAACTTCATTTATAGAACAAATGTTTGGTCTTTAATTGTTGCAAAATATTCTTCTTCTTTTTGTGTTCTCTGATTTTCAAGAAACAATCCAATTTCTTCTCGGAATTCGTAAACCCTACTTACAACTTTGCCTCCTGATAACCAACGTACGCCTGTACGCACGCCTTAGGGGGTGCCAAAACGAGTTTTGGAAATTAAATTTATGATATATTATAATACTTTTTATTATTTATATAAAATCTAGAAGACTTAATAAATTATAATAAACAATCTAACCTAACTAGGGATACGGAGACACAAAATGCGTATTTATTTTGCAATGTGATATCAATAGAAACAATTAACAGATTAATAACTCAGCAAATTAGTAACTAACAACTCTGTTTAATGCTTAATCTGCTTATTCAATTTTTTCTTTGTTTGAAGTTACCGTGAAATTGAAAAGGAAATTATCTAGTGTTCAATCCCATAAGCGCAAACCTGCGAATGATTAAATTAATTATTGGGCATTATTGACGAAAATTTGCAAGCTGATTTAGTTTAAACAAATTATAATCGGGAATATAAAAAATGGGGAGTCAGTGCTTAGAAAATAACATGTTTATTTCGAAAAATTGAATTGTAACTTTTGTTTTTGTTGCAAATGTTTCGCATCTGATGAACTTTATGAAGGTTATGAAAATGTAACAAACATGAAAAATGAAAGCAAAATTTACTTTAGAACAAAAATCTTAAGGTCTTTTTTATACCTAGTGCTGTCTATACTCTAAATTTAATTATAATTATCATTAGACATATGCATATCAAATTAACAGATATTTTATAAAGACTTTAACCCTTTCCACTCGCGAATTCCGAGATTTATATGAATTTTTCATACAAATCTAGGAAAATTCATGGAGCGGGGGCTTCCAGTGGAAAGGGTTTATAATAAGTACAAATTTTGTTTACATTTCTACGCGTAAAAATGTAAAACCGTAAATGGGGCGCTTACATATTTCAAATTAAAACATATTTCAAATTTAAACAAATTAATTTTTTTCAATTTTTTCAATTTTTTCAAAGCTTTTAAAACATTTAAATAACTTCTCCTTCGGGAAGTTAATAATTAGTAATAATAAAGTACATAATTATAAATTACAATTAAACACCATTTGTCAGTAGGCACTATTTTTTTAATATAATGAGAAAAGTCGACTGCCCGAGGCCAATTAATTTATGTAATTAAATTCATTACATAAGCTAAATTATCCTCGGTATTAAACTAGGTTCGTTCCATCTTCAGGACATCTGTCAAGAAACATGATCTTGATAAGATTTAAGCAAACAATATGTTTAAGAAAAGAAGGAGAAGATGGATTTTTTAATTAATAAAATTTTATTAATTTGCTTAAATCTTATCAAGATCTTGTTTCTTGACAGATGTCCTGGAGATGGAACGTACCTAGTTCCGAAACGTAAATAAATAAAAAAATGGTTTATTAAAAAACTTTCTCGTTTTTATTACTTTTTGAATTCTTTGTTCGAAGCTCTACAATATATATATATATATATATATATATATATATATATATATATATATATATATTGCTCTAATATTTAGAAGTTAGAAATGCAGCGGTCGATTCTATGTGCATATTAGCGCTCCATAATTCTGAGTTTGCTGAAATGTCTTTGGATTTTCTTGTTGATATGTTTAATGATGAAATCGAAGATGTTAGATTGAAAGCCATAAGCAGTTTGTCTAAAATTTCTGAAAATATTGTACTGAGAGAAGATCAATTAGAAACAATTTTAGGAGCACTGGAGGTATTTTGTTCATTAAACATAGTCATATTTAAAGTTTTAAATAATATTATTGTCTGAATTTAAGGACTTTTCAGTCGAGGTACGAGAAGGGCTGCATGATATGTTGGGGTCATGTAATCTTGCAAGTGCAGATTGTTTACAAATGCTCTTAGAAAAATTATTGGACACATTGCAAAAGTATCCACAGGTTAATATTTAATTATTATTTTATTATATTTAATTAGACTCTATCTAAAAATCTTCAACAAAAATTTTCAACCGATTTTACATCCAGGATAAAGTCTCGACTTGGGGCTGTACAATGCGCGTTGGATCGAGACACCCATCATTTGTTTTGATGTTAGCACCTCAATTAATTCAGGTGCATCCTTTTCTCGAACAAGCAGAACCAAATATAGATGATCCTGCATGTATCCTTATAGTTTGTGTGTGTGTTTGTTTAATTGTACCTTCATACAATTCATCTGTTTTTTTATGATGTCAGCTAAGTTTTTGGTCAGTTACATTTTTTAATTCATTGCATATAGTTTTAGTGAAAAACTACATATTTGTAATACTTGTCATATAACAATAGATTGTTGATGTTTAATAATGAACTTTGAAATAGATTAATTTATGAATTGATCTGTAGCAATAATTAAGGAATAATATTTCTATGTATTTGTAGCTTAGTTTAGCATTTCTAATGAGGACATTAGTTTCTGATAACCTTCTGTAATATATTTTACTTAATGCGTAATTAGATGTTGCAGTTTTAATAATGGTTTTGAATGCTGCACAATTAGTAGGCCTTTGTTAGCCCTTTTTCCACAATATATTACTTGGCACTATGACTATTTACGAGATACAATGCCTCATAGAGTTCCACGGTTATTATTCTCCGGAGGCAACGACATTGAACGAAAATTGAAGGCGAATGTTGACTCACACAAGTTTCTTCAATTATTTATTGAACAAATTGATAATGCAATGGAAAACTGCACAAGAGAAAATTTGATATTGCTATTCAAAAGGGCGCAAACAGACCTTGAGAAGTATTGTCACAAATACTAGTTATACTAATTATTTTATTTAATGCATAATATTTTAGATTAGCTGAAATTGATCTCGATATTTCTGGGCCAGCACAATTTATGAATATTTACATAAATGCACAATCTTTATTGATTAAATCATTAGATTGTCGTGAGGTTTATACAACTAATGGGCCTCCGACATTTATTATACTGCTCCTACAAAAATGTCAACAGTAAGTTTTTTTGTTTTAAGTCATATATATATATATATATATATATATATATATATATATTATAGATTTTATATGGTGGAACGAATATTATGTTTAATAAAACAGCACGAAAAACAAGAAACATACTGTGTCAAGCATGCAAGGAATAGTTGGTGTTTTTGTATACCAAAAATTAAATGAAATTTAATAAATATTTAAAATGTGTATATAAGTAACTGTTTTGAAATACACTGAAGATGGACACATGGTCTCGAAACGTCTGAATCATAAAATAAGTTGTGTTAAACAAATCTGAGTGTGTTTTGTTCATATTAAAATATTGATATATTTATATATATATATATTATATATTATATATATATATATATGATAAAATGTTTCTTGGGAATCCATCCAGTAATTAAAAAACAGTTTTATTGAATAATGTTTTTATTTAGAGAACATACGTTTGGGTCTTGATTTGACCCATCTTCAGTGCTAAATTAAATAATTTAGGGTTACAAATTAAAACAATATAATAATACATAATTACAGACAAAAATAAGTAAAACCAATGTATATGAAAGGTATATATGAAAACAACCATAAAATAAACAATTGTAAAGAAACTCACCATACAAATACATTTTGAAAAATAACACAAAAACACACAAAATTGCACGAAAAAATAAATATGTAATAAAAAATGAAAAACGTCGTGTGTTATGAAAATTTTTAAAAAATTGTAAAATTAAAATAATAATATATTTTCAAATTTACTTTCAAATTCAAGATTCAATCATTCTTTTAATATGTCAAAAAAATCCTTCATAAAAAAATTCAATACTGTTTATTCGAAAAAGGCAAACGAATCCAAAATAAATATAAACCCTGATATCATCAATAAATGGGTAAAAAAACATTTCCGATTTAGACATCCCATCCAATGTTTTGAACATTTTAGCACTTGGTCCTAAATTTTCCATTCCACAACAGAAAAAATCGTTTAATTTTGTCAAAACACTTAGCTCTTTAGAATATAGTTTACGTAATTTAAAAGATATCAATGAAAAAAACCGCATTAAATATTTTTTGCAACCAACATAATTCATTTTTCAGATTTGACATTTCTAACATTTATCAACATAAAGAATTACTCAAAGACATCCACTTTGCAAATCCTATCAAATAACACCCAGAAATTGTTGTTACCAGGGCAGATAAGGGTAACATCACGGTTATCATGAACAAAATTGACTATATTTCCAAATCCATGTCCCTCCTAGCTGATGTAAACATTTACGAACCTATAAATTCAGATCCCACTGACCTTATAAATCGGAATACTTTGAAATTCATTGATTCATTTATAGAAAACAAGCAAATCCCCAACCTCTCTCTTTACAATTAAAAACCTACAATCCCATTTCCCAAAACTTTATTGTCTTCCAAAATCCACAAAGATGGTTTTTCTTCGACCACTAGTTGCTGCTGACTTAAATTCCCCTCTTTGCAAATTATCCAAATTCATTAGTTCAATTTTATCAATATCACTCATAATTAGGTATTTGATTTTTTTTATGTTTTTAATGGAAAGATCATATATAAGTTTTATAACAAAGTTTTTTTCTTTTGTTTTTTCTCGCAATAATTAAAAAGTTATACCAAATTAAAATTTGAGTTTGAATTCGGTATCGAAGAGCGCCGACAAATCCCGAACGAAGCCAAGCGCGTGTGATGTCATTCTGTTACGGGTGATCCATAGTAGTATACAGCTTTGAACATGTGCTATGCTTTGAGCTTTGTATAATATCGTTCTGTCATTGTTAAATATTCAAAAATATATAAAAAATGTCAAATGTAAAATGTTATCGCTGTTGTTTTGTACCATTATGTACAAATACCAATGAAAGAGTTTGATTTCTCAAACCTCATGCGGTTGTTAATCATAATATGGTACCTTAATATTTGTTATCATCGCAGCAGCACTAGAGAATTTACAAACACCTATAATTTCAAGTAAATTTAGAAGAATAAGAAGAAGAATATTTAAGAAAATTTTCATGACAAAAGAAATGGCTAAATGTATATTTCATATATTTATTATTTTATTTGTTTATTATACATTTATCGTTTATTGCATTTGTATCATATCATCAAAATATATTGAATAATAACTAATTAAGACTTTAACTTTATTAACTTTCTACAGAGTTGAACAGCTTTGGGTATATATTTTGGACCAGAATACTACATTTTTTAATGAGATCTTGAGTGTTTGCATCATCATATTTCAATACGCTAACATATTTTTTTTGATCGTCTCAAAGTTTTGATCGGCAACACAAAGATCCCTTTCTTTACCTGTCATTAACAATTGCAGTTGCATTTGAGCATTACACTTTAAGCTTATTTTGCCCTTCGGCATTATATTCGGCATTATATTATATCGAAGATGAGCGTGATTTTTGACTCATTAATTATTAATGTAACTAAATAGGCTTTGCTTCGAACTCGATTTTCTGGAGATACACGTGCTTTTAAAATACAAATTCCATTTTTACGACTAAGTTGAGCATAACCCACAGCTTTGTCGCCGTAACTTTCACGCGATGCTCTAAAATTAATTTATTAGGTAATTATATTCAATATAAAATTAATACTTAAATATTGTGATTTATAATATTTTTTAACAGACTTACATGAATGCCTTGGCGTCTCGAACTTGCGCAGAATTAAACCGAAAATCATTTTTTAAAAATTTATCACACATAGTTGAACTAAATTAACTTCAACAAATCGTTTTTAAAGGAAAATTTACCACGTGTTTATCAAGTTCCGTAAAATATAGTCGTAAGCACTGCACTAATAGAGTAACGGCACTGCGCTGTTATGAGGTTGCAATTACAATCTGACGTCACAGACACGGTAGCCAATCGTGGCGCGTTACGGTCACATGACTAATTTTTGAATTTAATCAATTTTTAAACGTATCAATAAATTTAATAATGTAGTTTTAAAGCGCATAAAAATAAATATATTTTTTTTTCAAATTCCCAAATCTCCCCATTTGTCAAAAATTCTTTCGAACTCATTCCCAAACTTAACTCCCTCAATATCTACCATCTGATTTTTCCTTTATAAGTTTAGATGTTGTTTCCTCTTCACTAACATTTCACCTGAACTTATTCTCTCTGCCATAGACCATAAATGGGTTGATTTAGCAAACACACAGATTTCAATTTTCTGGTTCCTGAAATGTATTAATTTCATTATTTCCAATACTTATTTTTCGTTCAACGACTCTTTTTTTTGAACAAAAATTTGGCACCCAAGGGTTCCAGTTTGAGGCCCCACTTGCTGAACTTGTATGCAGTTCCTAGAGAACTTTACTCTTAATACCTTGTCTTATGCACCTCTTTTTACAAAACGTTACGTTGACGACATTTAACTTGCATTCCTACTTATAACATAACCAATTTCCTAAATTCTTTTAATAATTTCGACACACACCTTTGTTACCTTAGAGACTCAACTTAACAACTCCATTAATTTTTAGATATCACCCTTTTATAAATAACGGCTCCATCACTACATGTTGGTATCAAAAATCCACTTGGTCTGGACGTTATTTAAACTACCAATCCTATCACCCCAAATCGACTAAGATTGCATCTATCATCAACTTACTAGATCATGCCATCCTCTTTCTCATCCATCACATTGGGAAAAAAATATTAATTGATATATTCTACCCTTCAAAATAATTCCTATCCACTACAACTTTTACGCTCAGTAATAAATAATAGGTTACCTTTTCTTCGTAATAAATTCCGTACATCTTCCTTATTTACCTCCCAATCAGAACAAAATAGTAGCATTTCACAAACCCTTAACCCTGTTCCTGAAAATTCACTATCTCTCAATTCCTTATCTCATTACCGTACATTGACTGCCTTTTTCACTCATGGAAAAACTTTTTTCATCCGCTGGTCTGTTCGACTGGACTCTCACAGACTATACACTAATTTAAAAACTCCTACCCCTATTTCCCGCACGTCAAACGGTATATGTCATTGATTGTAATGATTGTCAAGTGTTATTTGGCGAAACTTCACAATTTCTCAAAAAAGAATGCACCAACACGAACTTAATAGTTTTAAACAGGAAACAAAATAAAACCATGATCACCGAAATGTCTCCAACTTTAAACATTCTTTTAATTTCACCAATCCAAGAGTTATTCATCGGAAGCCAACACTTTACGCAGAAAGTTCGTGAGAGTATTTTCATACAAAATATTACCTGCTATTAACAAACGTTTTGATTCGGCTTCTCTTTGCAATATTAACCGCGATGCTTCGAATAATTTTTCAATATGCGCAATGCATCCTAACACTTCTTTTATGCA
>NW_020537291.1:0-23259 GCF_003426905.1 Ctenocephalides felis | reverse complement strand
AAAAATGATGTATTTCCTCTTAATACAGATGTTGGGAAATATGCAAGAATTCCAATGGAGTGATCCATATACATATCATATTTTTATAAAAACTGTTTTTTTCAGGCAATTATCAGTCATAATAAAACACATTCTTTTTATAGATGATTAATAATATCAAATTCTATGCTTAAAAGAATAATAATAAATAGTAATGAATAATGTTTTCAATCTCAAAAATACCAATACAATGAAGACGCTTATGTCAAAGTTTTTTCATTAGTTCGATATATATCGGAATCGATGAATAACGAAATTTTTAACTGCGAGCATGAGACTTGGGTTACATATTTTTTAATTTAGTTTATTTTTATAATAAGAAAGTACTAATGCATTTCAATATTAACTTCGAAAACTTCACGACCATGCGACAAGCCACGACCATCAAAATCTTTGGCACATGTTTGACATCGCGCAGCATACTCAGTATGTCTAAAATGAGGTGTGAAGTTTGCTGCATTATATGTCAGAAGTGACACCAAAAGATTAAAAGGAAAACGCCTTTGGACCTAACTGGCATTCCAATTCAATCTAGATCATAATCTTTTCTTAAATTAGGACAGATTGCAACTGTGCACTCTCCCAAGCATTTAATAGTTTATTTTGCAGGCAGTTTTGTTATTTTGTTATTCATAAAATTTACCTAATGTCCATTGGGCAGATGTAAATTATATCCAAAAAATGTCAGAAGTGTTTCACTTTTGCTGCATGCTCAATGGGATTTTATCGTTATGTTTTATTTTGTGATTAATCTGCTTCATACTCTAGTTTATCCATTCCTTTTCCGGTGTGTTTTTGGTTATTTTCTTTTTCTGTTATTTTGTGAATTATTTATGTTTTTTACTATGTTTTATTCTAATCGTGCGTTTGCGCCATAATTATTATAGAAAATAATTATTTGTTTCGTTAGTGTTTTTATTACTTTTTACATTCTATATAGATTAAGGTTAAGGTTAAGGTATAGGTTAAGGTATTTTTATTACTGATTACTTTATATTTCATTAACATTTTTCACTATTTAGATAGGTTTAGAAGTAGGTATTATTGCAGATTTTTATTATTATTCATATAAAAAATATGTTTTTATAGGTTTCCTTAGGTTACATTAGATTTGCTTAGATTACATATTTGATAGATTTACATAGGTTTTTAGTTACTTTCTTTATTATATTCTATTTTCTACATATGTTTTATTCTAATAATAGGTTACGTTGGGTTAGGTTTACATCGATTTTTTTTAATAATACATTACGTTATGTTAGGTTATTTTTTCATTCAGCATGAAAGAGAAAAAGCAATGTGTTCATTGTTCCAAAACTTTTTGCTGTGTAGTAGTTCGCTTTCCCGCCACATCAGATTAATAAATGGAAAACAGCCAAAATAGTTTTACAGAAATTTTCAATGAACATTTTGCCCAAAGATATTACATACTCCTTTTTCTTCGCAAAGGCACATTGAAACCTTCATTGATCAACTCCCAATATTTCTTTACAAGACTCCAATATCCACCGCACATTTTACAATAATTTTAGAATTAATCCTGAAACATCTCTTGCACTTCATTCTTATGCTTTGCCTTATTCTCTAATTCCTTCCACAGACATTCTATCAAATGCTCTTCCCTCGTCACCAATTCCCCCCACATCATTTCATTCGTATGCTCTCTTCCCTCGTCACACAATCCTTCTTTACCTAATTCTTCTGTACCTATTCCTTCCTTACCTATTCCTTCTACATACGCCCACATTCTTACAAACGACCCCTACAAGACCCACACCAAATAATATTTTATCGCTGCACTCTCGGAAGGTGTTTACAGGTATTGAAATATAAATACTATTTAAATATGTTTAATATTACATCCACAAAAATTACAATAATTGACAATTTATAGGATCTATAAGGGCTCTTCGGATTACCTGTCCCATTGAGGATTGTGGGAAGGCCTATACGCGGTACAGTTCTCTGCATAATCATATTGAGTCAGATCATCAAATTAATATTGAGCAAGAACAAAAGCTTTTTTCTTCAATTCATGGTTTGTAAACTTTTTATTATGGAGATTTTCAACACAACACACTTTTCTGTCTCAATTAATATTGAGCAAGAACAAAAGCTTTTTTCTTCAATTCATGGTTTGTAAACTTTTTATTATGGAGATTTTCAACACAACACACTTTTCTGTAATTACAACTTTTGCTGTAGATTTTTACAGCTGGAAAACGGAAACGGAACAGAACGATATTACCTAACATGTGAAGCACACAAAACAAAAGATGAATGCACCATCCTGTATTTTAATTGCCATCGGTCTTACACACATCAAATAAAAGAAAAAATTTCAAGGGGTACCAAAAAATTGGACATGCTTGTCCCTCACGAATCATATGCAAGATATATAATGACGGACATGTTAAAGCTGATTACTGGAAGACACATGTGGGATATGAAAATTTGACAAAATATGTGCGACTGAACCAAAATTTGATAAATAACATCAAAGGTATAGTTAAATATTATTTAGTTTCATGTATGAAATTGTTGTTAATAATTTATTCTTAATATAATTTTTTTCAGAACAAATTGAGGCTGGCGTAGATGATGACTTCATTATAAACAACATATGTGAAGCTTGTTATAATAAAGAATTACCACTGAGAGCTTCCATGATTACAAAAAAAGATATTTGGAATATGTAAAGAAAAGACTATACGATACGTTTAGAGTCAGTCTAGACCAGTGATTACCAAAGTGGGCGGCAAACCACGGAAACGGTAAAGGACTTTGGTGCATTTAGGGGGCGATGCTCAGTTGTAGGGGGCGTTTAAAGCACAATAGTAAAAAATATAATATTAATATTATATATAAATGAATTATAAACATTAACACTGAATTATACCAAGATGATATTTTAGTTCATATTATCTAAACATATATGCATATTCCAATTCGCAAATAAATTCACCGCATTAGATGTATCGCTATTATTGACGGGTTCTTTTATAGATAATAAATAAATAGTGTCACTATAATTGGTAGGTATTATTGCTGTTGTAATTACATATGCTTGACAATTAATGGTATCATATATATTATATTTTATTCAATACCTCTGTAAAAGGCATTTTCTCTACAGATAATAATGGCTGAACCAAAAAAAAATGTAGACAATATAATATCGAATATTTGAAATATGGCTTTATTGAATCGCCTGTGAATATTACATTGCCAATGTGTCTGATTTGTCAGAAAACTTTTTCAAATAAAGCTATAAAATCTTCTAGACTACAAGAACATTTGACTAAAATTCATGGTGTTAAATAGATAAAAATTTAAGTTATTTTCGTACTCTAATATTTATACAACAACCGACAGTGGCAAAACTCTTTTCAACCACAACCTCTCAAGACGGCGATGGCTTGCTTGCATCGTATAATATTTCATTAATGATTGCGCCAAGTCGGGAGAAGAACTTATAATAACGGCCAGAAGTAAAGTAATACACTTACCCACAAATTTGGTATGTCATTGAAAAATGTCTGATTGCATTTCCATCATCATACTTACAAGTGGAACGTGGATTCAGCGCTGCAACTAATTTATTAACAAATAAAAGAAACCGATTACAAATAGTCGATCGTGGTGATTTAAGATTACTTCTTACTTTCCTACTTAAATTGATAAATTGGTAGCAGCACACTAAGATCATCCCTGATATTAAAATTTAATGATTGTATCTTTATTTTGAATGTAGTTTTATAATTTCAAACTATGATGTTATTTTACAACCTTTTTTTGAAAGAGTAAAAGATTAATTTTGATAACGTCCATTATTTTAATAAATAAATCAGCAAAACCTTTCTGTCAGCAGTTACGTACCAATTGCAATTGCATTTCATTACAAATATACCCGTAATATATCTGAAAAATTAGATAGTGCAATTTTTTTCTGATTGTTTTATGATTCTGATGTTTTATGATTTATAGCGTTCTCTATCAAAGTTGGTTTCTTATTTGTCAATTTATCTTTTACAGATACAATAATTTTATATACCTTATTAATTGCTATTGAAATGAAAAAAAAATAGGGGGGCCCTGTGGAATATTTTTTCTGGGCGGTAGACGAAATAAGTTTCGGAACCACTGGTCTGCAATGCAAGACAATGCAGCGATAGAGTTAACATGTATATTTAATCACAGAAATATTGAATTTTAGAAGATACTGAGCATTTAAATTCGCTGACCGTAACGGTGGACGGTCGTTTGGATGTTCCTCCAAGCAAAGTTTTTGTTGAGGAAGTCATTCCACAAAATTATGAAATGCGGGATTATAAGAAGAAACTACAGTTGGCGAGTATTACTAATAAAAAAAATATGGACGGAGCTTGCGAGCTGAGCCAACAATTTTGATAATGCGTTTGACGAGGAGATGATTTGGTATGCGGAAGAAAATCCATCTGAAGTTACAGTTGAGTTTCCAGTGGATTTTCAGCAGGCGGATGAGTCTCGGGTTTTGGAGCAAGCAGATGCGTCTTAGTGCAGTGACTCAGAAATAGTGACTACTCGAGAATTCTCTGAGGAGCACATTAAGTCCTTAGCAATTGCATATCCAGTATAAGGTATAATATGATATTATAATAATAATGTTCTCTAATAATGAAATATGCATATAGGCTTATTTTAAGGTTATTAATAACATTATTATATTACTTATCTTACAGAGTTGATTCCAATATCTAGATAAATTAGATATTATTTTTAGAAAATTAAATAATTTAAATGTGATGAATAATATTTGATAGCTATCGATTCAAAAGATTTCAAGAGTATCTAAACTATTGGTTCACATAATAAACATAATAAATTCTCATCTTTTTTATATGTACAAGCAAATCATCTTTTTTTTCTATTAATATAGGTTTCCGAACACTTTTATACACCTGGTAAGTAAATAAATACACTTAATTTCAAATAATATCTTTTGAAAGATATCACAATACCCAAGAAAACGTATTGGCAATGTTGTTCCAATAAGAGATTAAAAAATAAATAAAAAATAAAACATGTTTTATTATTGGTATGTTTCTATATGTGTGTGTATATATATATATATATATATATATATATATATATATATATATATACACATAATATTTCAGGATAGAAAGCAACCTTATTAAATACCTAACCTAAAATTACACCTCGATATTTTGATGTATACCTCTTTAAACGCTTTAAGTTCTTAAAATCTAAAACCTTTCTACTGACTTTAGGTTACTAAATCTGCTCTAAGCATGTCCTAAATACCCTTGCACTTTTTTCTGGCGAAGGATTATGATTCAATGTTGTAGTCGATCGCTATGTAGGTAACATTAACAATATCACCGCCGCGTCTTTATTTGCGTAAATCGTTCAAAATAATTTGTTTGTTAAAATTCAATAGTGTAAAATCAGTTATTGTGAAAATGTGAAGTGACAGTGATGATAATTATAAACTTTCAATGATTTTTTACGTACCCTTATGGATATTGAAGAATGTTATGGAATCAAAGTGAGTAAGCAAATTGTGCAGACCGCTCTTAGTGTTAGTAGTAGAGTGTTGCGAATGTTATTTAAAAAAATGTTTAGGATTTTAATTGGACAAGAATAAAAATGATATAAGTGAATTGACGTTACATCATTTCTGCAAGTCAAAAAGCACATGCAATCAAGATACGGAAAAAAAATAATAAAAGGCTATAGAAGAGTACAAAAAATTGTCGAAGTCTCAGTCTGCAAGGACTGGGCTTGTAGTATCACTCAACCATGGCTGTGCTGTACTCCAGATAAATTTGTCAACGACGGATTTTTTGTGAAGAAGTAATTGGAAGTAAAATGTCCAATATCGTGCAATAATAAGCCCATTGTGAGTGAGAATGGTACAGTTAATGTCTGTACTCCAAAACTCTGAAACTGACTCGAACACTGATGAAAGCGAAGAAAATATTTCGATAGTGAGTAGACGACGAAAAAGAACTACATAGACGTGTAGATATCCCTCATAATGCCTCCCTCATAATATTCAAGATGAAAGAGCAATTGCGATGGATGGAACTATTTGGCAGGAAGTACAAATAGGATCTAATCCTGAAAGAGCAAGTGTTCACAATATTTTTAGGGGAACATCAGTCCCGACGGGGCACAGTAAACATAATATTTTGAAAGGTGAAGTTAGGACGGCATTTTCATTGATAATTGATAATAGTTCAATCGGACTTATAAAAAGTGCACGGAGGCAGAGGCGTAAATGGAAACTATCTACGGAAAAATTACTTGCGTATTTTGCAATTCTTTATGCACGCGGAGCATATGAAGCAAAAAATATAGACATAGCACTTTTGTGGAATAAAAAGTGGTTCCGCCTTTTTTTACTAATACTATGAGTAGACACGATTTTATAGAGATCATGAAATATATTGACGACAAAAATCAACGGAGCCAACGGTTACAAACTGATAAATTTGCGATGATATCCGATGTTTAGTACAAGTTTATTGTCAACAGTCAAAATTGTTACAAACCCGGTCCATATATTACTAAGACGAGCAATTGTTTCCAACAAAAGATGTAATGCAAGATGTAGATTCACTCAATTTATGCCTAATAAACCAGACAAATTCGGTATAAAATTTTGGTTAGCTTCCGACGTAAATAGTAAACATATATTAAACGGCTTCCCATATTTGAGCAAAGATGAAAGTAGAACACCCTCAGTTCTTCTTTAAACTTTTCACCACTGATAACTTTTTCACAAGCTTATCTTTAGCAAAAAAAAAACTTTTAGCTGAGAAAACTACGATCGTTGGAACAATTCGGGCAAATAGAAAAGATCTACCGAGACTGACTAAATTGAAAAACAACGACATGGCACTATTCCCCACCAAACTCTTTTGCTCAGATAATATCATGTTGACAATTTACAAAGCCAAGCCACGAAAGAAAGTTATAATACTCAGCTCAATGCATAACTCCGTGCAAGTAAAACACAATGACAAACAAAAACCGGAACTAGCTGTAAGTGGAATTCTGTCTTAAGGCAATTAAGGCATCGTGCCTTAAGGCAAATTGCTGGAACTTCCCGTACCAAATTTTTTTTTTAAAAACGATTAAGATTTTTGAAAAAAATTTACTTCGAAAAAATAAGATTTTTGAGAAACTATATATTGGACAAAAAATTACTTTTTTTTGAAAAAAAAATTTTTTTTAGAAAAATATTTTTTTTTTATTTTTTTTTTTTGAAAAAAACAAAGTTTTATTTTATTTTGACATATTTTGGAAGATCTAAACTTTTTTTTAAAGCAATCGTACTGCTTTAACTGCATAAAGACGAAATATCAAAGCGCCGCGTCGCCGTCTAACGCGTAAACATTGGTACGGAACCCATAGGAATGTAAAACAAATTTATACTTATTGTTAAAATCTCTATAAAATATCTGATAATTTGATGTGCATATGTCTAATGATCATTTTTGACCGCCAAATGGCATTTTTTTTTACTTTTTTCATCAGATCTCCGAAACCGTTAGACCTGCCTTCATGAAAATTTTATCGATTATTCATCTTGTCAATACAAGTGAAATGTTTTTTGAATTATTCAAATCGGACGCTCCGTTCTCTTAAAAACTGAGTTACCGTTTTCGGCACTTTTTGCCCCGTATCTTTGGAACGGCTAGACCTGCCTTCGCCAAAAACTAATCAGTACGTCTCCTTATTAATACGAATCGAATGTTTTTTGAATTATTCAAATCGGTTTATCCGTGTTCCCGAAATCGTCGACGAAAATTTGTATCCGCACATACATACCACACACGCACATACATACATACATACACACACACACACAACACACACACACACACACTTACATCCATTTTTTCTAAGGTATGCCAAAAATGTTCAGAAACCTCTGAAACGTAAAGATATATAAAAATTTTCATTTTCGATTTTTTTGCGATTACTATAGCTTACCCTACGGGAAGTTAACAATACAATTGTATAATCGGACCAAATACGGAGTAGATGTAACCGACCAAATGGCCAGAAATTATTCAGTAAAATCTAAACCTCGGAGATGGCCTTTGCAAGTTTTTTTTTTAACTTCCCGTAGGGTAAGTTATAGTAATCGTCCAAAAATCGAAATCAAAAATTTTTACATTTCTCGACGTTTTGAAGGTTTCTGAACATTTTGGCATACTTCAGAAAAAATGGATGTGTGTGTGTGTGTGTGTGTGTGTGTTTTGTATGTCCGCGTTTTTTCGTCCACGTTTTCGGGCGCACTGATCAACCGATTTGAATGGTTTAAAAAACATTCGATTTCTGTTGATAGGGAGATGTGCTGATTAGTTTTTGGCAAAGGCAGGTCCAGCCGTTACGGAGATATGGAGCAAAGAGTGCAAAAAATAGAAAGCGAGTTTTTGAGAGAACGGATCAACCGATTTGAATGGTTTAAAAAACATTCGATTCCTATTGATAGGGAGATGTGCTGATTAGTTTTTGGCAAAGGTAGGGCCAGAGGTTTCGGAGATACAGAGCTAAATGTTAAAAAAATGGCTGTTTTTGAGAGAACTAAGCGTCCGATTTAAATGATTCAAAGAACTTTCTGCTTCTTTCAACAATATAATTGATTTTGGAAAAAAAAATTTTTTGTTTCTAATTTTTTTTTCAAAAAATTTTTTTTGTAATTTTGGATTAAAAATTCAAAAAATCACCCAGGCTAAGCACAGTCTAAGCGCCACTCTGGTAGAAATGTTTACGCAAGTGCGTTTAGACTGTTTATGTACTGGAGCACTTTTACAATTTTGTGAAAATTATTGAAAAATGTGAAAATGCCGCCAAGCTAAGTGGACAAATGTATTTGTGTATTCGAATTTCGCGCGCGTCTTATCTTTGTAATACAGAGTGAAGTATACTATGTTTCTATGCGATTAGGCTTATTGTGTTTATGTACGTCCTGTTCCATTTTGTATTTCAAGGAGACCACATCCAGCAAATAAATCACATTATATTTTAAATTGTGTTTTGGTTAATGTTATTATTTATTTTATTTATTACCATAAAATTGGTCCATCTCACGGATAGTTAAAATCAGTGCATATTTAGTAATACTATAACCAACTAGTTGGTTTGGTATTTAGCCTTGAGGCAAGTTACATGAACTTCCCGAAATGTGTAAATAATCGACTTAATCAAAAAAATGGGTAAATAATATACTTCATTAATCCTACTTTAAAAAAAACGATAATAATTTTAGCAAACTTTGACGAATTTTTAAAATTAAACTACTTGTCGTTAGGCCGTAATATTACAGTAAGTTCTATAAGACCATGATGTATATCGCCAAAAAAATTTCCATGAAAATCGGCTTAAATTTTTTTTTCAACAGTTAATTACAAGAAAACGGCTCTGTAGATTTTCACCTAAAATTAATCAGTACCATTCCCAACTAATATCTTTCGAACAGTTTTTGATATTTTAAAATCGGTTCGGTAGGATGAGCTTAAATGTCGACGAAAATTTAACACTTTTTTTCAACAGTTAATTACAAGAAAACGGCTCGGTGGATTTTCACCTAAAATTAATCAGTATCATTCCCAACTAATATCTTTCGAACAGTTTTCGATATTTTAAAATCGGTTCGGTAGGATGAGCTTAAATGTCGACGAAAATTTAACACTTTTTTTCAACAGTTAATTACAAGAAAACGGCTCGGTAGATTTTCACCTAAAATTAATCAGTATCATTCCCAACTAATATCTTTCGAACAGTTTTTGATATTTTAAAATCGGTTCGGTAGGATGAGCTTAAATGTCGACGAAATTTAACACTTTTTTTCAACAGTTAATTACAAGAAAACGGCTCGGTAGATTTTCACCTAAAATTAATCAGTATCATTCCCAACTAATATCTTTCGAACAGTTTTTGATATTTTAAAATCGGTTCGGTAGGATGAGCTTAAATGTCGACGAAAATTTAACACTTTTTTTCAACAGTTAATTACAAGAAAACGGCTCGGTAGATTTTCACCTAAAATTAATCAGTACCATTCCCAACTAATATCTTTCGAACAGTTTTTGATATTTTAAAATCGGTTCGGTAGGATGAGCTTAAATGTCGACGAAAATTTAACACTTTTTTTCAACAGTTAATTACAAGAAAACGGCTCGGTAGATTTTCACCTAAAATTAATCAGTATCATTCCCAACTAATATCTTTCGAACAGTTTTTGATTTTTTAAAATCGTTCGGTAGGATGAGCTTAAATGTGGACGAAAAGTTTTTTTCAAATTACAAAGAAACGGCTTGGCAGATCGTTGCACAAAACTGACAAACGATAGTCCTCACCGAAATACATCAAATGGCTTTTAAATTTCTAAAATCGGTTTAGGCGTTTTTGAGAAAACGTCGATCAAAAGTCTAATTTTGACAAATGCCAAAAAGACCATACTGATTTTTGCAAACTTTGACGAATTTTTAAAGCTGAACCAGTTGTCGTAGGGCCGTAATATTTTAGTATGATCTAGAAGACTATGGTATCTATCGTCAAAAAAATAATCATAAAAATCGTCGAAATTTTTTTTTTAAAAACTTTATTACAAGAAAACGGCCCGGCCGATCTCTACCAAAAACTAATCAGCACGATTCCCAACCAATATCTTTCGAACGGTTTTTGAATTTTCAAAATCGATTCAGAATTGCGGGCTAAAACGTAGACGAAAAATTTTTCACTTTTCTGCCATTTATAAAGAAACGGCTTGGCCGATCGTCGCACAAAACTGACAAACAATAGTTCTCGTCAAGATACATCGAATGGCTTTTAAATTTTTGAAATCGACCCAGCCGTTTTCGAGAAAACGTCGATTTACGACAAAAAATCTGTTCACATACACACACACACAACACACACACACACAACACACACACACATACTTTTTCCAAATTTGGTCTCATTCGATTCAGAATGGCTTGAAACGTCGAGAAAACATAAAATTAGCGAATCGGGTTTTTTGATGAAAACATAAACTTCTCCTTCGGGAAGTTAAAAAATACACATACAAGTTTTGTTTATGCTGTACACGTGGGTCAACAAACTGGAAATATAGATTCTTGGATTCAAGTTATAGTTCAGTCATTTAGTAGTTTTACCTTAACAGTTTTCCGAGAGTTTTGAAAATTGGTGATTTTATAGATTTTGATGTGATCTTTACGAATTTCAACTTTGCCACCTCGAATTTTTGCCGCTGCCGCCGCTATATTGGAAAAATTGCGTCAAAAATCAGTTTTTCAACGATATCTCCTTTCTGACTCATGTTACATTAAAATAACTATATACAAAATTAAACTAGACAAAATTTTCTATAATTTATTCAATAACGTTTTTTTCTGTACCGTCAATAGTTTTAGCGTACGTGCGCCGCAAAGTTTCTGCTGCTCGCGCCACCATCGGATATTTAGCCGCTCTTTGCGCTTGAACGCATTCTCTCTAATAAATATATAATTTCAATAATGAATTAAGCTTTTCTGCTCAGGTCTGGCCTAGAAATAACATAAATTAATCATTTTTATTTTTGCTGATGATTGAACATTTTAAACCATTAAATGTGTAATTTAATGCAAATATGAAATTGTTTGTAAGAATAGTTTTGACTATTGATTTGATTGATTGATTTGACTATTGACCTCAGTCCTTCTAAAAGTTTACCTTTATTGTTCTTTCTTTGAGCACTTGATTTACAAAAAATGCAAGTAAACTAGCATACGGAACGATAAAAATATACTGACGTCTAGAAAAAAATACTTTTATTGATTCTGAACTACGGTTTGTCGGTTTTCAAAACCGGTTTTTTAGTGAAAAAAGTCGGTTTTCACTGTATAAATGGAAATGACAAATATAGCCAAATATAAAAGATAGATGAAAGCATTTTGATTCTTGAAATCATATCATTTCTATAGCATTTGATATCTTATCAGTCTGCAATGATTCCCAGAAATAGTATATATTAATTTAGATTTTTATACCAGTGTATATATTAATTTAAATCAGTGTGACTTCTTCTTGAAGAAGTAACTTCCTCTACTCAAACTTAAAAAATAAGAGTTTTAAACCTTAGAAGCTACAAATTAAAGAACAAAAAATTTGGAATTATCATATCAGACTTTAAAAACAATTGATTTGGTCGCAAGTATGAGAGTATTTTCTATTCCAGGAAATTTTGATTCGTAAACAAAGGACACGTCTATGTAGAAATTCGATAAATGTTCTCAGTTTTTTGAAATCGTATTTTATTAAACAAAAAAACAATTAGAATGTTTAAAATTAGTTAATTAAAATTACTCGGAACAGACAATATCCGAGTTTAGCTTAATCATTTTTAAAACTAAAATTGATATTAAAAAGTATGTATCAAAATGTATCTACTATATATATATATATATATATATATATATATATATATATATATATATATTTTTTAATTTAATGATTTTTTTTATTTAGAAATGTATTATTTTTATTTATTTGAAAACTTTCTTTTCACTACCATAAAAATAATTTCATTCTTATATGTGAAAATGATAAATACGAATAATTATTTTCAAATTTATTTAATCAAGATAAACGTTTTTTTAGTAAAATTAAAATTCGAAAACCAATTTTCTGAAATGTCGGTTTTTGTATAAACCCTATTCTAAACATATTATACATAATTAGATGTAGAAATACAGATAATTGGCGTTGTGTGTTGTTATTAGAAGATAATATAATCTTATATACAATACGCAGTAATCTATCCGTTGCATTCGAGTTATTAGAACGATTATCGCCAAAGATTATTCCTATATACAGTTCCAATTTGAGTTCATGCAATATTTCATAGTTTAATAATCCCAAATTTATATAAATATTGCCAAAAAAAAAAGAAAAAAATGCATTAAATTGTATGATTTAAAATGATCAATCATCAGCAAAAATAAAAATGAAAAACAAAAATGATTAATTTATGTTATTTCTAGGCCAGACCTGAGCAGAAAAGCTTAATTCATTATTGAAATTATATATTTATTAGAGAGAATGCGTTCAAGCGCAAAGAGCGGCTAAATATCCGATGGTGGCGCGAGCAGCAGAAACTTTGCGGCGCACGTACGCTAAAACTATTGACGGTACAGAAAAAAACGTTATTGAATAAATTATAGAAAATTTTGTCTAGTTTAATTTTGTATATAGTTATTTTAATGTAACATGAGTCAGAAAGGAGATATCGTTGAAAAACTGATTTTTGACGCAATTTTTCCAATATAGCGGCGGCAGCGGCAAAAATTCGAGGTGGCAAAGTTGAAATTCGTAAAGATCATATCAAAATCTATAAAATCACCAATTTTCAAAACTCTCGGAAAACTTTCTAGACAACAGCATTTTTTTGCACCAAATGACTGGGCTATTAGGTGAATATTAAAAACACTGCTTAATTCATGATCGGGAACAGCATTTTCGTGTAATTGGAGTTGGATTTGGCAAGTTATTCCTTTACTATACAAGCTATACCACGCCGCCAAGCCATTTGACACATAACCTCTATCTGGAGTTACTACTACGCTGTATATCTCGGGATACATTGCTGAGGACAAATTAATTCAGGAACGATAAGTTTTACTGGAATTTTGGACCATACACAGGAATTTTTTTGGACAATACACAGGAATTCTCTGGACAGCACACGAGGTAGAGCGAGGTATTTAAGTAACAACCTGTTGCTGAGTCTAAACTTTATATATTATATACTCATTTTTATATGTTCTTTCATATTTTGTACATTACTATTGTTCAAATTATTACCTTAAAATTTTGTTATCGTAAAGACATATTGTATAAATTACTTTGAAGTGTACAATTCCACTTTTAAAGTCATTATATTACCATTACTTAAAATTTTGTTATCGTAAAGATATATCGTATACATTTTATCGAAGTGTACAGTTCCACTTTGTAAAGTCATTATATTACCCATTATTTAAAATGACTGATATCAATACGGTTTTATCACAATTTGCCATTGTTAAAAAGCATATTGAACGCATTCAACAATTTATGACTGGTGCAAGTAATGTAACTAATGTTTCTGAATTTAGTGTAAGGAAAACAAAGTTAAATGAATGCATGGAGAAACTTGACATTTTATATGTAGTACTGGATGAGCATAGTCCAGGAGAATTCACAAATGAATATGACACATTTTATGATCTCGGCTTATCACTATTAGCTTCGTTGGAACAACATATAAGTAAGTATGTTGTAAAAGTTGAAAAGGGGCTAAAGAGTGAAGCAACGTTAGACGTAAAATTGCCAGTAATTTCTCTACCTAGGTTTAACGGTGACACTAGTCAATGGCTTTCCTTTAAAGATATTTATGATTCGCTAATACATAATAATGATAAATTAAGCCCAGTTCAAAAATTATATTATTTGAAAGGAGCATTAACTCCACCAGCTTCTAATTTAATTTCTTCATTAAGTTCGACTAACGATAATTATAAGGTCGCTTATGAATTACTTCTTGAAACCTATAATAATAAATTTTTGATTATTAATAATCACTTAAGTGCTATAGATTCTATTCCTCACATTAATAAAAGTACATATGATTCATTGAAACAATTTTTAAATACTAGTAGATTACATTACCAATCACTCATTGCTGTGTTCGAGGAAGCAAAGCATTGGGATTTAATTATTTTATTTTTATTAAACAAAAAGTTAGATAATAATACTAAAGTAGCGTGGCATTTAGCTAAATCTACGAAAACATTACCTACAATATCTGAATTTTTTAAATTTATTGAGCAACGAACAAATGCTTTAGAAAATGTTTGTGACAAAGTGCCTATGAAGACGGTTAACTTTAATAGCAATACTAGTAATAATAAGTCAAGCAAGCCGCCTTTGAGCTGTTCATTTTGTAAAAAATCTCACATGTTATATATGTGTCAAAAATTTAAAGAGTTGAGCATTTCCTTGAGAAAAGATTTTATAACAAAAAATTCAATTTGTAATCGATGTTTGGCATCAAAACATGCTGCTGAAAAATGTAATTATTCTCGGAAATGTTTTCACTGTAATGAATTACATAATTCGCTTTTACATGAGACTGTAGAATCTCCTACAGCTCATACATCTTCAGTCGATACAGTTCTTTTTACAAATAACTGCAATATGCAAACTGTTTTGTCGACAATTTTAATCAATATTAAAGATTCTACTGGTAAAATAATTACAGCTCGAGCATTACTTGATAGTGGCTCACAAATAAACTTAATTACAGATTCCCTTATTAAAAAATTAAATTGTAAAACTGAACCCTCATTGCATAGGTTAAGCGTCTTGCAAGGCCAATGTGTCACAAGCAAACGATCTACAAAGTTAAATATTCATTCGCGTATAAATAGTTTTTCTCGCAATATACATTGTGTAGTTGTCAATAAAATTACTGGTAATTTACCCTCGACTAATATTGATGTTACGGATTGGAAGATACCCAATAATATTATGCTAGCAGATCCTACATTTAATGAAGCACTACCTATTGAATTACTCATAGGTGCTGAACTTTATTTTGACGTGCTACAACAAGGCTGTATTAGATTAGGCAAATGCTTACCGATACTAAGGGAAAGTAAATTTGGGTGGTTGATTTCAGGCGTATATAAAGTTGAGGATAGGGATGATAATTCATATGTAGGTTTAATTTCAAATATCGATCTTCATAATACCATAACTAAATTCTGGCAGATTGAAGAAATTTCAAATGATAATATCATAACTGGTAGTGATAGGGAATGTGAATCTTTATTTATTGATAATGTGACCAGATTAGAAGATGGTCGTTTTTCGGTCGCACTGCCGTTCAAATCACATGACATTGAAATGTTAGGGTCGTCGTTTTTAGGCGCAAAAAATCGGTTCCTTAATTTAGAAAGACGTTTGTCGCGCAATCCAGAACTTAAAGCAATGTATACTAATTTTATTCATGAATATATTAATTTAGGACATGCAAAAGTTATACCTTTCCCAAACATCAGTGATTTATCTAACTCAAATTATTTTCTTCCTCATCATCCTATTTTGAAAGAATCAAGTACAACTAAATTACGAGTTGTTTTTGACGCTTCAGCTAAATCTAGTTCAGGGTCTTCTTTAAATGACGTATTGCATACAGGCCAAAAGTTGCAGCAAGATTTATGTTCAATTTTGTTAAGATTTCGTTTTCATCTTTATGTTTTCATTGCGGACATTGTCAAAATGTACCGACAAATTATGATAAAAGAATCGCATCAAAATTATCAATTAATTCTTTGGAGGGATAACCCTAATGATGATCTACAATGCATTAAATTATTAACTGTAACTTATGGTACGTCTTGTGCACCTTACTTAGCAATGCGTTGTTTAAAGAAGCTTGCAGATGATGAGGAAGGTTCATTTCCAAATGCGTCGAATGTTATTCGGCGTGATACTTACGTTGACGATATTATTACTGGTACCAATTCAGTGCACGAATTAGAAAAATTACAAACACAAATTATTGAATTACTACAAAAGGGCGGTTTTTCCCTCCATAAATGGTCCAGTAATAATGAGTTTATTTTAAATAAGATACCACTTTCAAAACGGGAAACCTTAAATTCATTTTTCACTGATGACAAAAGTTTAATTAAAACTTTAGGCTTGATTTGGGATCCCATGAACGATATTTTTAAAATTTCTTCTCCGTCCAACTTATCGGAAACCAATATTACAAAAAGAGTTATGTTGGCCACAATTGCACAAATATTTGATCCATTGGGGTTAATAGCTCCTATTACAATTGTGGGGAAAATGTTAGTGCAGGAATTGTGGAAGGAAAAATGTGATTGGGATGAGTCCATTACACCTCAATTACAGAAAAAATGGATCAAATTTAAAAACGATCTACCAAATTTAAAAAATATTTCCATACCGCGATGCATTCTGAAACATTTATCTATTTCTGAGATAGAATGCCACGGGTTTGCAGACGCATCTCTATCTGCATATGGCGCATGTATATATATTAAAATTTTTTATTCCAACAAAACCACATCTACCAATTTATTATGCGCTAAATCTAGGGTAGCACCAGTAAAGAATATTACATTACCGCGTCTTGAACTGTGTGCTGCGCTTTTGTTATCTAAATTATATAAATATGTATGTACTAATGTTGACATCAAATTTAATAATTCCTTTTTATGGAGCGATTCTACTATCGTGTTGGCTTGGATCAAAACTGACCCAAGTCAATTAAAAATGTTTGTGAGTAACCGTGTAGCCGAAATTATTGAAAACTCTCCAAAATGTATTTGGAGACACGTATCTAGCGAAGACAACCCGGCTGATATTGTCTCACGAGGTATATCAGCAAGTGAGTTGCAAAATTGTAGTTTGTGGTGGAACGGACCAAGTTGGTTATCGCTAAATTCCAATTGTTGGCCAAATAAATTCATAGAAAATACTGAAAATATACCAGATATTAAAGTTTTTACCATTTCTAATGATAATGATTTTAGTTTATTTTACACGCGTTTTTCCAAATTTTCCACGCTAGTTAGAGTAGCTGCTTTTATTTTAAGATGGTTGCCAAAGTCCAAATCTAATAGAGAATATTTAAAATATTTAACTATGAATGAAATTCATAATTCTTCAAAATATATTATTTTACGCGTACAACAAGAGAGCTTCGGAAGTATTATGGATGGCTTCGGAACTGATCAGAACTTATATTCTAAATTAAAACCTTTGAACCCTTTTATTGATGGCGAAGGCTTGCTGAGAGTTGGTGGAAGACTCGAATATGCTAACATATCGTATGAACAGAAGCATCCTATAATACTTCCCAAGTCTCATTATGTTACAGAATTATTTTTACGCGGAGAACACGAAAGACTTTTGCACGCCGGCACTCAAACCACACTTTCGGTTTTGAGACAAAAATATTGGCCAATTGATGGCCGCAATACAATTAAAAAATTAATTCTTAAGTGCGTTAAGTGCGCTAGATTTAAGGCGGCGGGCTGCAGAACAACTTATGGGCAGTTTACCAGTCGATCGTGTTAATGTGAAACGTCCGTTTTTAGCTGTAGGGGTAGATTATGCAGGTCCAGTTATGCTGCGAGCGAGTCGGCAACGTAAGGCTCCTCAAATTAAAGCATACATTGTTTTATTTGTGTGCATGTCCACTAAGGCAGTTCATTTAGATCTAGTTACGGAATTATCGACAGAAGCCTTTATAGCTACTTTGAAAAGATTTGTTTCACGGCGCGGTAAGTGTTCGATCATTCATAGCGATAATGGCAAAATTTTGTAGGTGCTAATAAAGAATTATCTGACTTATTTAAATTTTTTAAAGCAGAAGAAAATAAGCGACCTTTAATTTCAGCCGTTACACAATTAGGTATTACTTGGCAATTTACACCTACGTATGCTCCACACTTTGGCGGTTTATGGGAGGGGTCGATAAAAATAATGAAATCACATTTGCGTAGAGTGATTGGGTCGCATTGTTTAACTTACGAGGAATATGTTACATTACTTACACAGGTCGAGGCAGTACTGAATTCACGTCCGTTATTAAGTATGTCGGATGACAGCACAGATGCGTCATATTTATCCCCCAGTCATTTTTTAATAGGTGATATAATGACTCCTGTACCAGAACCATATAATCCAAATTTGAGTGCAAATAAATTAAAAGTTTATAAACAGATTACGACCATGCGTGATCAATTTTGGAAAACATGGTCAAATCAATATTTAAATCAATTACAGACCCGACATAAATGGTCAGACACTTGTTCAAATTTAAAAATTGATAGTGTTGTATTAATTAAGGAAGACAATGCACCACCATTGCACTGGCAACTTGCCAGAATTGTAGACATAAAACCAGGTGCAGATGGTAAAGTTAGAGTAGTTAATATTAAAACTAATAAAGGAATCTATACTAGACCAATAACTAAAATTGTACCTCTTCCGATAGAATAAATATATGAAATTCCATATCTTATAAGTTAACTTTGAATAATGTATTTTTAGGTTAAGTTACCATTTTGATAAATGTTAATGTAATATTCATAATTAATGTAATAATGTAAAATTTTGGATGCTTTGCATCGCCCGGGAATATGGACAAATTAATTGTGTATTCGAATTTCGCGCGCGTCTTATCTTTGTAATACAGAGTGAAGTATACTATGTTTCTATGCGATTAGGCTTATTGTGTTTATGTACGTCCTGTTCCATTTTGTATTTCAAGGAGACCACATCCAGCAAATAAATCACATTATATTTTAAATTGTGTTTTGGTTAATGTTATTATTTATTTTATTTATTACCACTAAGCATAGTATAAGTGAAAATGTCGCACAGATTTATTTGCAAATGCGTTTAGACTGTGACTATGCGGGAGCACTTTTTCAATTTTGTGTAAATTTGGCAACTATTTTTTTTTTGAAATTTAATTCGAATGAAATGACGATTGTTAATGTTATGGAGATGATAAATTGATTTATTTATAATTAACTTCTCGTAGAGCAAGTTATAGTAATCGCAAAAAATCGTTTTTTTTTATCTTTTACGTTTTAAAACCTTCTGAACATTTTGGCATGCCTTAGAAAAAATTGATGTATGTGTGTGTGTATGTGCGTGTGTGTGTGCGTGTATGTGTGTGTGTTCGGATACAAATTTTTGTCGACGATTTCGGTTACACAGATGAAGCGATTTAACTAATTCAAAAATATTCGATTTGTATTGATAAGAAGACGTGCTGATTAGTCTTTAGCGAAGACAGGCCTAGCTGTTCCGAAGATACGGGGCAAAAAGTGCCAAAAACGGTAACTCAGTTTTTAAGAGAACGGAGCGTCCGATTTGTATAATTCAAAAACATTTTACTTGCATTATCAAGATGAAGATTTGATCAAATTTTCATGATAATAGGTCTAGCGGTTTCGGAGATCTAGTAAAAAAAATTTAAAAAAAATAACATTTGGCGGTCAACAATAATCATTAGACATTAGACATATGCACATCAAATTATGAGATATTTTATAGAGATTTTAAACAATAAGTATACATTTTGTTAACACTCTATGGGTTCCGTACCAATGCTTATGCGTTAGACAGCGACGCGGCGCTTACGCTTTGATATTTAGTCTCTATGCATTAAAGCAGTACGATTGCTTTGAAAAAAGTTCAGAATTTCCAAAATATTTCAAAATAAATTTTTCACACAAAAAGTAAGTTTTTTGTCAAAAATCATATGGTTCCTCAAAAATCTATTTTTTTCAGGCAGAAATTTTTTTCAAAAATGTTAATCTTTTCAAAAAAAAAAAAAAAATTTGGTACGGGAAGTTCCAGCAATTTGCCTTAAGGCACGATGCCATGCGCCCCACTAGTTAATATCCTTTGATTTAGCCGGAATAAATGCATGGGTGTTATACAAAGAAACCACGGGAGAAAAATTACAAGACAGTAATTTCTGTTCCAGTGGCAGAAGAACTGGCCTTTAAATATCACAGCACAATAAAAAAAAAATTATACTCATCGCAATCGCTAGTCAAAGTACAAGTAATCGCGAACGTAAAACATGTCAGATTAGGTTGTGTAAAGATAATAAGACGAACAAAATCTGTCTCAAATGTGAAAAGTTCGTATGCGGAAATGCACAGTAGAGAAAACCATTTATAAAAAATGCGATAAAAATTATAAATTATAGATTATATATTCTAGAATTAAATAAATGTATTTTTATATCTTTATAATGACTATTAATTCACCTACTATATTAAAACACATCAATTGTGGAAGACCGGTCATTTGACCGGCCGCGGTAGGAATAGGATAAGTGAAAAGTCGATAGGAATAGTGTTAAGCAATCTCCTTATGAAGCTATGTTTGTATCAAAGATGAAATTGTTTTAAAACATCTAATTTGCCTAAAGAATCCATTCACAGGTCGAAACAGAAGAGGAATTGAAAATACTGATACAATAAGTACACATAGCGAGTTTTACATAGCAGAGTCGTGATACTTCAGATAAAGAAACTGAAGATGGTACCTCTTGTCATGAAATTAAATAGAGAATGATGAATTTGGAGTTAGATTGCATATTAGCGACAACAAAAAATTAATTAATGATGGTCGAAAAAAAACTAAAGATATTTTGAAAGCCAAGCTATAAAAATATGCATTTTTTCCAAAGATAAATTTCCTCCAGCTGTGATTGGTGACAACGTTCGGGTATCAATTTCTGACGTTGATCGTGGCAAACAGATCCGAAAAACTTAATATGCGTTTTTATCAAAAGATGACAACACAAATTTTACAAATTAGAACTGAGGAGGGAGTATATATATTCTTTCATTTCTTTATAAATTTATTGTTATTGTATTCATTATGTATTAATAACTTTTACTGTAGTAATAATACATGCTGCCTTTTTCAGTAATATATAATATATATATATATATTATATATATATATATATATATATTATATATATATATTAATGGTAGAGTCTTGGATTGTGTATATTTTGTAGAGTTTCGAACAAGAATCCAAAAATAATACAAAATAAAAAAACAAGAAAAGTTTTTGATAAACAATTTCTTTATTTAATTATTAAATATGAGAATGATGAATTTTTGGAGTTTCGGAACTAGGTACGTTCCATCTTCAGGACATCTGTCAAGAAACATGATCTTGTAAGATTTAGCAAACAATATGTGTTAAGAATATTAAGAAATAGATTTTTCTTCTTAAATAAGAAATTAATTGTAACAAATAATAATGTACAGAAATATGATATATGATCAAAATGAAAATGATAAAAATAAATGAGTGGATTATTAGAAACGATATAAAAAATGATAGAAATTTTTTGAAAGTTATGGAAAAAATTTTTTAAGAAAGGATTAATGATAAAATTGAATTATTACCTGTATGTTTGAATATACTTTAGCACTTTTTCACTAAACAAGAATTTTTGACAAAAAATGAATTTGTGAGTTTTTTTTCCGCCAAATAGTTAACTATTGTAAATCAAAATTACTAAAAGTGTTGTCTTTTTAAAATTATTATTTGAAAACAATAATATTGTATTCGAAGTTATACTATGGCTTTTGGAAGCGAACTACACTGTATTTGATGGATTCATATGTAACACGTGTAAACACTTGAAACGAGAACTGTGAGATTGTATGTGTGTGTTTTTTTCCTCATGTTAGGGTGTAAATACTTAAATTATTGAACTTAAATGAAGTCGATATTAATTGTTTGTCAAAAAGTGTAAAAAATTTAAATATGAATCATGTAATAGGTTGTGATCTGATCTAATGTGACACTGTTAGAAACATTCAAGAGAAATAAACAACTCCTCCTCGCGAATAATCTCCTAAAATGCAACTTTCATGATATAAATCTTTGGAGTGAAATTAAATGAATGGCGTTTTTCTATAGAGTGTTGTACTAGGGTACTTTTTGAAATTTTTTTGTTTATGGTGGACCACACTTAGTTCATGTTGTCTCATTCTCTTGTGTACATATTGCGAGGTTTGTCCAATATATTGAAAAGCACAGTCATTACAAGAAACAGAATATACTACATAGTATTGAAATTGGATGGGGTAGGAGATTTAATATTCGTAAAGAATTGGTTGAAGGAGTGTAAGGATGATCCTGATACTAAAATGTTTTCTTCTAAAAAATTTTGGCAAAATAATAATATAAATCTTCAACGTATGGTATGCTGCAGTAAATAAGGTTGGTGTTTTTGATGTTGGTACTGGTATTGGGAGAATTAATTTGTGTTTTTAAAAAAGTTCGTCTTTTTTTGAATAACTGAATGAATGAGATTTTTGGGTAACCATTTTCAATTAGAGTTATTTTACTAGGGATAATTTTGTGGATGGAAAGTTTGGTGAGACAACAAAATAGCATGGTCTGTAAGGGAAATAATAGTATTTATCTTATAGTTTCTGGACAGTATGAGGAATAGTGTAAGTATCTACCCGACCATGTCGTTTTTCTATACCAATTTGTTCGAATAACGTTATTAGTGTTGTAAACGGATACATCCAAGAAATTAAGCCTGTTGTTATTTTGTAGTTCATGTGTGAAAAT
>NW_020537290.1:0-15631 GCF_003426905.1 Ctenocephalides felis | reverse complement strand
TGTTATAATATAAATATGAATTTTAGTCCAAAAGCAATCGTTTTGTCAAAATAAGCAGAAAGTTTTTTGAATCGGGTGCAGAAAGTTTCATTCAAATCGGATGCTTAGATCTCTTAAAAATTGTTATTTTCTGTATCTCCGAAACGGTTAGACCTGTCTTTGCCAAAATCTCTTCACCATTTCTCCCCATCATTACGAACTGAGTTCATTTTGGATCATTCAAATCGGATGCTCCCTTTTCGCAAAAACACAATTTTTATTTTCATCTCCGAAAAGGCTGCAAGTGCCTTTGCCGAAGACTAATCAGCACATCTCCCTACCAATAGGAATCGAATGTTTTTCGAACGATTCAAATCGGTTGATCCGTGCGCCCGAAAACGTGGACGATAAATTGTATCCATCCATACACGCATATCTGTTTTTTCTAGGTATGCCAAAATGTTCAGAAACCTTCAAAACGTGAAGATATGCAAAAATTTTTAATTTTGATTTTTGGACGATTACAGTACCACCCTACGGGAAGTAAAAAAAATATAAGATGTCAATGTGTGTATAATATATTTAGATGAAGTTAATATTAATTAACTTTTCGTGCCGATATTCTAAAACGAGCTAATTCTCCCAATGGTATATAAATAGTTAGAGATGAAACGCCAGTTTAACATTGTCTATTTTCTTCATGTCTGCGGCCACTTGAAATGGAGATAACTATTTCTATAATTAAAACAACACTACTCAACGCAACGCAGTTACGGATAAGTCAATGTCTTTTGGATCGTAAATTTACTAAAATCTACATTATACCTAGAAACAATTCAAGGATAAAAAAAAATATTCATTTTTTTTAAAATCTTTGGATCCACGTTAGTACGTAATATGATGAGCAAAGGGCCTAGAGTCTAGGCTATACTTGAAAGCTCATGACATCAAAATCACTTTTTCTCTAATTTTTTTCACCATCGTCACGATCAATACAATAAGTTGAATCTAAGGTTATTCCAATTATTTACATAACGTTGGTACGAGCAGCAATAGAAATTCAATTGTTGTTTCCTGAAGCCACTTGATTTAGCCTGACATTCATTATCATAATCTGTTAATCCTGAATTGAAATTGCACAAATTTCCATCACTACATGCAAAATATCAATCATTTTGTCATTAGTTATGGCAATTAGGAAGTTATAACCAAAACGGGACTACTAAAATATAATGCAGTTACATATGGAATAATGGTAATGTGGTGGGGATAATTCCAAATTTGATAAAGTTTTAATAAATGCTAAAAAATTGATTGTTGACTTGTCTAACTGGCAGCATACATTTAGACAAATATTTTTAATTGTGGTAAATTGTAGTAATACAATTACTATTACAATTACAATTACTATTACTACAATTGTAGTAAAACCTAGTAATAATAAAAAATCCGATTGAAATTGTTGGCGCTCTATACTAATCACTTATCACTTTTGCTTAATACAGGGATATCACTTTTGCTTGATACTGGGGTGCTCTATATCAAATACTCTACAGGGATTTGGTGCATCACTTTTTCTTGATAATAGGCTGCCTTGTATCAAGTACTCTACATTGGAATTTTGGGATATCATATTTGCTTGATACCAGGCTGCCATATTTGGACATGTCTTGTGGTAGCAAGTCTAAAGCCCTTGTTGGATTTCTATACTAAAATTAATAGACATTTTTTATATTTAAAAGCTACATTAAATAATCCATTGGAATTTTGGGATATCACTTCTTCTTGATACTAGGCTGCCCCATATCAAATACTCCACTGGAATTTTGGTATATCATATTTGCTTGATACTAAGTTGCCCTATTTGGACATGTCTTCTGGTTGCCAGGGCATAGCTCTTATTACCATTGAACCATAGACAAAAAATTAAGACTAAAGATTACAAGATTTAACAAACTATTACAGTTCAAGTAATTAACAATAAAATTTCGAGCCATCAATAAGACTGGTAGAATGTAAGCTTATGATTATAAATTATGCATACAGACTGTATGTACAGTGCTGTACTGTACTACAGTAGGTGAAGCAACTAGATTTTTTTGGTACTAATTGATTTGTTTAATTCCTGAAAATATAATTTAATAAATCATTTATTAGCTATCTGTCTATAATCATCTCCAAGACATGATCAAGCACTTTCACATGCGAGTCCTAAGTAATGTTCTAGAAACCTTCGCCACTAACTTATGATTATTAACGATATAACTAACTAGTTTGACACAAATGCTTTCAGAAGAAGATCTAAATCAATGTACTCGATAAGTATACTATATTGAAGTAATGGACTCGTATTAGTTGCAACTTTATTATCATAATGACATGTCATTGCCTCATTACTTGCATTATCTTGATAGAAACATAAATGTTGCTACTGTAAGTTAGGTTCACATGGAAAATGAATTAGAAATCGAGTGATGAGACTCTATAATAACTTTGGTTATTAATTTATAATAAACAATTATAAAAGAATAGAGATGCTCTTGTCAGAGAAGGTCAATTATTGGGTTGTCTTCTAATAACCATTAGAAAAATTTATCATCAAAAATAATAAATAATCGTTACAAATGCTTATAGATTGGCTACCAAAGAAGGAATTAGAGAAAAGGAGAAAAAAAAAAAATACTATTTTGGTGTGTATTTTTTATCATGCTATGATAGGTTATAGTTGTAGATGTTGTTAAGTAATTTGATAGATAGCAAATCTAAAATACCATGTGGACCAGTCTTCAGTTACTTGTCCAATTAAGATTGACAACAATTGTTTAATAACCACTTGATTACATGGGAATGTCCATAAGCATACAATATCAATTATATATTAAGCGAATCTTATCATTCTTAATTGTGCCTTTAAGCCGATCAATGCCGTATTACAAGACATTACAATTTGTATACATATTGACCAAATAATATTTACATAATTATTCATGATATCTAATACCTGTTTTCTCTATCTTGCACAATGTATCAATCGAAGATAATGTACTAGTTTGCTACGTTAATGATAGGCAATTTGTAGGAGAATCATGAATAGATTGTAAATTAAATAAATTTATTTGCATAATTGTTAATTCAAAAATCGAATTAGTAATGAGAATCATTATTGCTGAGTGGTCTTTAGCATTGTTAAAAAGTTGGTCATCTAGAAAGATTGTAGAATATATTGTTTAGTTTTTGGAAGTCCTGAAGATTATTTAAAAGAGAAACTGCTTTTGTGATATATACATCAGTATCCTAATAGTATATTCAAATCACTAGTTTTATTATCTTATTTTTCAAGTATTCTTCATTATAATTTACCAAATATAAAATTTACCAAGAGTTGCCCTTATCGGAATGGGAGATTGGTATGAAAATCTTCTGCTGAAATTAGTCGTAACAAATATTGGTCAAAGTTGGAATAACAAGGTACTAAAGTAGGGAATACAACCACTCTGAAAGGTCCTTTAGGGTCTAATTTTAATGCATAGGTTTGCATCAACATTTGCAACAACCTCCTACCCTCACCTTTCAGTATTTGTTGTGCAGTTATATTTTTTAACTAATGCACCATTATTTCATGCTAAACGTCCATTAATAATTTAGTGTTATTTTTAAATGCTCTAGAACAGTTAGCACGCATCAGGAGTTCGATAAATTATCATGTCAATACGGAATGCAATGGGAACAAAGACATAATTCACACTGCAAACGCATTCAAACCAAATGGTATATATCACAGGTTTATCACCAGTGAGAATCTATTTCCCGGAATAGATAAATAGATATAAAGCACCATATAGCTCTATAACACTGACTACTAATAGGCCATAGGTTGGCAAATATTTTGCTGCCTAAAACCATACAAATGATAATTGAAAGGAATTGAAGCTTTAGAACGCGAACGTAAATATTGTTGAAATTGAAACAGTCAACTCATTTTTCAATTGTTTCCCAAATTTTCAATGTTCTCCCAAATACGATCTTAAGACAAATTCTTCAGGAACCAGAAAACGTTCCAAAGCATATGTTCTAATACCCAGAAACTGTATATTCAAAACTAATTCTTGATAATTAGACAAATATGCAAGCACTTATTGTTAGGTTTAGAAATCCTTGGTGATCCCAATATAGTATTTTACATTTGCTTTACAATTTTGGCCAAAGGCAAATATTTATTGTCATGCGATTCTGCATCAGAAAAGAAGATAGTTTGAGTATTTATAAGTGCTCTTCTATATCATGCGTTAAAATTGGACTTAATGTGCAAAGAATGGACAATATGTATTATTCGTATTATGATTCATTCAACAGATTGCTTCTTTAATTCTCAAGTATAATTGATAGAAAATAAGATTTTTCCTAGCTCTCCAATTACATCTGAACCAGATTAAATTAACGTCAACGATCCTTCATTGCGGTCCATCGCATATGCGAACAATAATCTGATTGAGAGATTAGAACGCGGATGTAATGATGCACGTCTAACATTCAATATATTTGGAGATGATATTATTCACTCTATTTTGACATTTGCAAACATACACAATTATTGACACAAAATCAATATCGTCAGTACAAATCATTTGCTAATGTAGGTAGAAAAAAATTAAACACGTAGTCAAGCATCTCTTAAATACCTTCTCGAAAAACATCTGGCTTACTTATTATCTGGTCTAGTCTGGTCCTGGTTCCAAATCCAGTAAGTTTCAAATAAACATTTTTTTTAATTTACCATTCAAATTACAATCTGTCTTAGTGAAGACATTTAGTAATTGGTATGTTATAATATATGGTTTATTCAGAAAATGGTAATTCTAGTTTCAAATAAACATATTTTGTGAATTATTTGTGTAACATATCATGTAAATTAGTAACTTCCTAGGGTAAGTTGTTGCATTTGTCCAAAAATCGTTATTGAAAATTTATGCATATCTTTACAATTCAGAGGTTTCTGAACATTTTGGCATACCTTAGAAAAAATCGATCTGTGTGTATAGGTGTGGATACAATTTGTCGTCGACGATTTCGGACGTACGCAAAAACCGATTTGAATTAATCAAAAAACAATCGATTCTTATTGTTAAGGAGACTGACCGAGTACTGACCAGTTTTGGCAAAAGTTGGTCCAGTCGTTTCAGAGAGACGAAGCAAAGAGTACAGAAAATTGAAATCGGGTTTTTGAGAGAACAGAACGGAATCGATTTGAATGATCCAAAAAACATTCAATTCGTAATGATAAGAAGTGGTGAGTAGTTTTTAGCAAAGGCAGGTCCAGCTGTTTCGGAGATAGGGAGCTAAATGTGCAAAAAATGGCAGAGAACAAAGCTTCCGATTTGAATGATTCAAAAAACTTTCTGCTTGTATTGTCGAAACGATTGCTTTTGGAGATTTTTTTTTTGTAATTTTCAAAAAAATTTTTTCGAATATCGCAAATAATCCGGATTTTAATTCTAATTATAGCTAAAGTTCAAAGGCTCACTTGTATACTTCAAATAATTGTAACTTTGCAATTCAGTTTATATAATACTTATAAATTTTAGAAAATGTCTTTCATTCTAAATCGATTGATTAAGTTTTGTTTATTTAGTTCTACACTGTAATACATATATAAACGTCCTCGTTTGATTCATAAGCTCCTATATTTTGTCCATAAAATAAAAATAATGAAAGTTACCGTATTTATAATAATCTATTTGAAAACAATTAATATTCCTCGAATATTTCATTGCAGTATGGGAAGTTCCAGCAATTTGCCTTAAGACACGATACCATACACCAACAATATATAATTATAGTTAAGAATTTTGCAAAACACCGACAAAAAAGTTTAAAAGTCTACAAGTTGTTTCATGTAAAATGCTAGTTAGTTTACCAATTTGACCGCGGATTGAAATATCTAATCCCTTCCTTATTTATGTATCTATTCACTAAATCCCTAGATCATTTAATAACTCAATTCAAACTTTACACATAAGCTTGAATTAGTTTAAATATAAATTGAATTTCCTCGCAAATCCACAACTACAAAGTTTTGTTGACTACAAGTCGTGGTTCCGACAGGTTGGAACCACTTGCTGCTATGCTGATGAATTAGCTAAATTCTGAGATGCTGAGGTTATGTAAAAGTGTAGATTTGTCGCCAGTAGATTTTACTTACAAAACAAAATCACTGTTCGATTTTAAAAATGGGAGAATAATCGTTATTGATCCAAAATTTGCTCTTCCAAAAGACATGGGCTCAGGTCAAATCCAATGATCAAGCGAGAGCTTTGTGAAAGATCTCTCGTTGCCATTTCACAGCGCAGTGTCCAAATCGTTTATACCCGATTAGACACATATTATTGATCTACATTTTCTATTATTTACATAGGATGTAAATTAGTGATAGTGTTGATAATTGGCCACTTAACTAATCATTAACATTAGCAACCTGATATGAACTCGGACACTGGCACGCCTCCGGTTGATCAATAAGTCACGCTCGGGCGGAGTCGATTGACGTACGCACCATTAGCATATTTTAAAACGTAACAACATTTATGCATTACCATCAATTTTATTGACTCTAAACCCTTTAAGAGCTTCGAGTAAAAACCTGTCTATCAACACCTTCTACACATAAAAAGGTCTTGACACAAGATGACACCGAAGTCTTGAAAGAACTTGTTGACTGAGAATTGCGCAGATTAGATAGGTTTTTACAAATAAAACATAGTACGGTAAAGAGAATTGTTTTGTCATGGTAGGTTAGATTCTGAGTATTTCCGGATTATGCATTTTTCATATATAGTTATTAATTTTCAGGTTGGTGAACTGTAGAATTTTGATAGTAGACAACTTTAACTTCTTTCCCAGAATTACAGCAATGCGCATAATAAACTTAATAATATATAATAATCTTAATTTTTACTGCAAATTTTAGTGTAAGAAATCAATACCGATTCAACTGCTTACTCCACTGGACAAAAATATTATCAAATGTGAAAACAGGCCTTATATTAAAAATTTCAAACAAGCATATGAATTCACACACGAGATATATGCATTTTTATTAGTACTCATGTTAATATTTACAACTAAAAAACGGTATTACATGCAGTGCATATGACATAAAATTGAAAAAAAAATGTTTTAATATTCACATGCATAATAAAATGCATATTTGCAATGACAAGGCAAACTCGTGAGTTTCGTATGCAGAGAGAAATGAAGTAAACATATATATATATATATATATATATATATATATATATATATATATAAAGCGAGGTTTTTCTTCAGATGGTGAAATAATATAATAAAATTGTTTCTTGGGCATCCATCCAGTAATTAAAAAACAGTTTTAATGAAAAATGTTTTTATTTATAGAGAACATACGTTTCGGGTCTGGATTTGACCCATCTTCAGTGCTACAATTAAATAATTCAGGGTTACAACTTAAAACCATATAAAAAAATACATAATTAACAGACAAAAATAAGTAAAACAATGTATATGAAAAGTATATATGAAAAACAACCATAAAATAAACAATGTAAAGAAACTCACTATACAAATAAACTTTGAAAAACAACACAAAAACACAAAATTGCACGAAAAATAAATAAAAGTGAAATAAAAAATTGATGAAACGTCGAGTTATGAAAATTTTAAAAAAATTGTAAAATTAAATGAATGATATATTTTATTATAAAAAAGCTTATTCCAAACGAACATGTTGTTAGTTTGGAAGTTGTATTACGAGTGTGTACGAGAGTAAAATGTGTGCGAACGTGTTTGCGGAAAATACTGGAAACTGTATCGTCATTGGTGAGAGAACGGGATAGAGAGAATTTTGGATCCAGACCCGAAACGTATGTTCTCTATAAATAAAAACATTTTTCATTAAAACTGTTTTTTAATTACTGGATGGATGCCCAAGAAACAATTTTATTATATATATATATATATATATATATATATATATATAATAAACAAGTGAAATCAAATAAAATTAATCAAATAAAATAAAATAAAGAATGAGTTGCAGCATTTGAAGCATTATTGAATGTTGTCGAAACATCAAATGAACTTGTTCTAATTATTTCATGGACTCTAGTATGTATTATATACATTCAAACTCACAGCGACAGATGCACGCATATTTTTATTTAATTAAATTAATAAATAGAATAAGCATAATTATAAATTCATGATCTAGAATTGCATAAACCAAATAAACTATTTTAATCCTTTTTGTACTGAATACTTTTATACTTATGTCATTACTTGTGCTCGCAATACATTATTTTAGTTCATAAATTACAAAATCGACGATAAAAAATGAAAACCAAGAATAGATTGTAAATGATATAAGAAAACCGACCATTTCGTTTTTCGATCATTTCGATTTTCAAATATATGTATGATAATAGTATACAATGTATACTATACATACGGTAAATTAGGATCATGTCATTGAAATCATCATTTTGACATACAACGTCATGTCATAATTAGTGCATACTCAACATAGTCACATCATTATATTACATATGATTCTGTCATCATCGGTAGATGTTAACAAAATACATTAATAACAAGTAATACTTCCATTTGTTGTATTTCTAATGGAAATAAAATAATATTAAATATATAAGCAAAATTATTCTGTTTTATACATGTTATTTCATCCATTTCAGGTTCTAATGATGGATTTTATTTAGGCGCGTACGTCAACTGTAATCAGTATCTGACGAAAGCAAAAAGGAATAGATACTGATTAGAATCTAATAAGCGTGTAGGCCGCAATTCCAAGCTTTTGTGCATTTTTATAATTCAACCGCATATCGTAAGCCTATAATATTTTAGTATGTTATTAAGGTTCTAAATTCCAGATTTATAAAATTTCCAAGAAACATCCAGATGGAAAAAACTTTTTTATAAATCTGTACTCCAACTTTTAAACAACTTTAGCACTATTTTTGCTTTTTTTTATTTAGCATTGAACGCCTTAAAAATCTAGTCTATCAAATAAATTGTCTGAATTGTAATTTAATTTATATAGGAGAAACAAGTCAGAAGTTAATTAAACGTTTACAACATAAAAATAATATCGACTCGTATATCTTTTATTTAGATAGTATTTCCAAATTTCTCACAAAACAATAAAAATGTCCAAAGGACTCGCAATTAGTTTCATACATGTATAGAAGCTTGGTGAATCAGTTCACAGACAACACGTATATTATACACTATTTAATTGTGATTTTTTAAGTTAGTATTTTGTGAAATATTGTTTAATTACAAATTTAATGTTTAATAACATAGTGACGTGCATTACTATATCCTGATACCATGGATCATTAAATTTTCTATCTTAACACTAAGATTAACTAATTGTAAGTACATTTTACTTCTTATAATTTTTTATCCTCAATTCAATTTTAGTTTTAGTTTTAGTTTTTCAATTCATATCCACTGAATAAAGACTTGGATTATAGCCGAAACGTATGGATGTAAAATAAATTTTTGAAATAAATTCATGTTCTTTATTGATGTTATGCCCGATTTCTAAACTTTGTTAATACATACGTATGTCAACATCGAATTCAGAATCATACAATACATTTATATATATTATATTAGATGTGTGTGTATATGTGCACGTGTGTTTATTTATTCACCGCATATGTACAAACAAAATACATGAATATTATATATAGAATCCATCCTAAATCAATTATGAGGCAACATGCCTCATTACATTTTCGACGTTCAAAGATCAACCTCGGCAGCATTCCGCATAGATATTCGTTTACGAGCGAATATTGATGAAGGCATGAACTTGTGTGTTTATATTTCTCCGTGTTCGCGAATATTGATTCAGCATTTAATTTTCTCTAAGAATATTTGCAAATTTCGCATCGTGTGTTGGGTTAAAACCTGCTTAATGTCATCAAACAGTGATTGCACGATTTCAGACTTTGATATTTGTACATGCAAAATACATGAATGTCATTAAGTTATTTAATTACACAACGCTTACGAGGTTAGAGGAATAAAATTCAGGTAAATTGGAGACGAATTTGGTACATTTATATTAAAAAAAAATCATTTTTTAAGAATCTTAATAATATATCTTAAATAGAACAACTATCGACAATCCAGAATAAAATTCAAGAATATTAAAAAATAGATCTTAATAAATTAATGATAAATGCTATTAATATCCATATAGAGGAAAAATTATATTAATATGCTTAGAAGCTTATTGTAGAAAGGATAAGTAGTTATCAATAAGATTGTTAATAAAAAAATTCAACATCTTTTTTTATAAATTTTGTTAAGAATTCGTTTTAAATATTTTCATAATTACTATATTGTTAACTTCAAGTAGGTACCAGATGTATTTTAGATATTTTTTGTACAACAGACTAAGTAAATTCGTATTTTTCAATTTTTTCTAATTATAAAATCCTTACAAAATGAAAGTATACTGATTTTTGCACAAATTTGGTTATGAACTGATTTACCCTGCCAAAGAAATCAACTTGTTTATTGCTCACATTAAACAGGTTATAGAAATTTTCTAAATTTTGTAATTAATTAGCACCTTAACAAATATCTTAAACAATATTGAAATATTTTTCATCTCAATTGAATATGAATACTAATAGAATAATGTTGTCATAACTAATATAACCGTCCAAAATAATATTGTCATAACTACTCTTTTGCAGGTCGACGCAGTAAACAGAACTGTGCAGATGCGTCATTAATGAAAATTTAATAAATTTAATTTTAAATTTTATAAATCTTTGTTTGAGAAAATAAAATTTAAATAGTTCATAAAATTATATATTCAATAAATGAAAATTGTAATAAATATCATAAAATTTTATTATTATGTCCAAACTTTATTACTTTCATTACCAGTCAGTTAATTCTACCTGTATTTATCCAAAAATCTTTGGAATTCACCTCTTGTATAGCATAATAATGAAGGAATTTCCTGATTAGATGTAATACAATAATCACCTTTTCGAGAATTTGCATGAATAATTAAGGACTCATTACAAAATATGCTAAACTTTTTTGCATAATACCATTACGCATTGATTGCGAATTTAGAACTTTTGGTACTTTCACATTTTTTATAATAAAATTCAAATTAATAACTTTTGTAAACTCGTTAACCTCAAAAGAAGAAAGTAAAAATATAATTAATTGGTTTCAATTATTCAAATATCGTTCGCAACGTATGCAGAATCTATTGAAACTAATTTGTATATCCATCAAGCAGTTCGTTCTTTCATTTTTTACATAAATGCCATATAAATTTACATTAATTGAAGCTTCAACGTAATATCTATTTTTATGTTGTATAAAATTCATGCCATAACGTTCATATTCATAAAATTTTTTACATTAATTGAATTTACTATGACGTAAACGTACCAGTCAAACCAGTCTATAATTAATTTATTGTTTGAGACAGCAGTAGGAAATTTAAATGAAAAAAACGTATTATAATAGTATAAAAAAATTAAATAAAATAAATAGAAACGTTGGTTCATCATTTATTTTTCGGAATCGTATAAAAATGTATAATCAATATGACAAAATCAATGTTTGAGCCAAGTAAAACTTTATCAAACAAGTATCTAAAATATTCAAAAACATGCTTATTATTATTTGTCTTTGGTATTCGAAATATTGATTCAGTCCACAAATTAATGTCATAATAAAATAATAATTCGTAGCAATTAAATTGCCCTCAATTACTTGATTACATGAAACAAATGTGAACAGAATATAATTATTTCGATTTTGGCAATAAATCACCATAATTATGATTGAATCCTATTAATAGTTATCAGTATGATATTTTAAATAGGCTTAAATAATCCTGATTTGTAGTCGGTCGTAAAAACTGGATTGTTTGACCTAATTTAAAATCATTTGGGAGTGAATTTGCAAATAAATATTTGTACTAGTGAACTATAATATTAAGAGGACAAATGTTTTATGTCTGGCTATAAAATTATTTTATGAAGTCAATAAATATTTAGATTTAGTCTAGTTCTTGGGTAATATTCATTTTATATTTACTACGATACAAACAACATTTTTTGATGATACAAGAACATTAGAAAAATAAAAAAGTGTTCAACATAATAAATAAACATAATTTTCATTGAATTTTTTACAATTTTCAGAAATTTCCATCAAAGGAATAGAATATATAATACAAAGAATTCTGGATATTATTTCAAATTCAATATAAAACTTTGTACTTGGTTTTGTAATTTGTTTTAAATAAATACGCGAGCCATTTGTGTAAATATTGAAGAAGTTCTGATTTGTTTATTAAATGAATATTTTTTTATGTAGTATTTGTTTACATACAGATATAGCTTTTATTCTATATGCTTCCAGTTTTTTATTGCTTTAGGATAAACACTGCTTTTACATACAAATAGACGGAAAATGCAGACAATTGTGCTCCATTCTGACCTTTTTGATACAACTGTTAATCTCCTGGATTATTCTTCCGATTTTAATCTCACACAATTCAAAGCCGTATAATTTCATTTCTTCTATTTGGTCAGTAGAAAATACATCACATACGCGTAAAAATCTTTTAAATATTCTATTGGATTTATGTAATTTCCTTTAAAGGATTGTGAACTATAGCAAAATGCATCCTGTGGCGCAATCAAGAAAATGAAATAAAATCGTAATAGAATTTACACGAGGATAGTTCCCGTGTGGTAAGGATTGGTAGTAGTTGTGATGAAATTCGTTAAAAAAATATTTCAATCGTCCATGTCATTTTTTTTAAGTAAAACTTTTTTAGGCGAGTAAATCTGTAAAAATGCAACGGAAGTTGCGTTACGCCCGAACTGTTCATCATTCGCTCTCGATGAAATCATTTCTATACGGGTGGATTGCGATTAGTCGTCGTGTCAAGTGAATAGAATTCTTTCGTTGTATGCGTCAATAAGGAGATCGGAATGTCATTAGATTTTAAGGTTACATCGTAGTACAAATCTTGATTTATCAAAAAATGCCTGAATCAGAAGAATATTTTACTCTTTCCCCCGTAAATAATTATAATGAAAATAATAAAGCAAATGAAACATTATTTGTGCTGTGTAAGAAACGTAAGTTTATTGAAATAATTTTTATTTTATTTTCATAGGCAAGACAGATATTACAGAGGCAAGACAGAATGAGATTGTATCGCCAGCGAAAAAGTAAAAAAAAATGCAAGCAGTCAATTAATGTATGTAAATTTTAATTACATAAAGTACTTCAAACACAATTACATGATGAGTGAAGTTGCTAAAACAAGATTTGTTTAGGCATTGTTTAACATAACCCACTGTGTGAACGAATATTATAGAATTTATTAATCAGCAATTACTTCGATTCTCTAATCAAGGTTCATTTCTAAATGCTAATTACAAACCGATCATGTCATATTTGAAGTACGACTTCAATTTCATTATTGTTTTCAATTATTATACATATTTTTTTATGCTATTATAAATATATATAATTTATAATTTATCATTATATAAATGTGCACAGTGGTCGACACTGATAAATGTGTGCATTACGAGTGTTACTATATTACTAATGAACATTGATGTATTTATTTTTACTTAAATGCCATCTTGTACAGTAGCAAATAAGTTTTACTTCAATCACGTGTAAACCTTACGGGCACTCTTTTTTTTTAAGGTGAATCTTTTAATTTTTATCTCGTTTGATTTGGAAGCTGATCCCTATCATGTCCATACCAATTTTATAGAAGATTAAAAATTTTAATAGAATACTTTCTCTGGAGTTTGCAACAAAATGAAATATATTTGCATCAGAATTTATACCAAAGTTGCAACTCGGTGTTTACTACTGATTTGGTGAATTTGCTAAAAACTTTTTAGAGAACAGAGTTTACGCTTTGTGCTCTTAACTTGCACAAACCACGTTTTAAACACTAAACTCAACTCTATACAAAGGCAAAACCAGTAAAACTTGAATGAAAATTAGTAAATCCATAATAAGTGGTGCGTCATATGCCGTCGCACGGCGTCTTTGCAGCGATCGATAAACCACGAGACCGAGAAAGTATTTTGCTTTTGTGACGATGGAAATAGTTCTGGATGAAATTTCCTAGTTATATGTAATCCTTAGAGAGCGAGAATTAAAGTATATATCAAATGTTACCTATACCAATCAATTTCGTTAACATTGAAAAGCTAAATGTGCATCTGAACTTATTAGGGCATTTTGTAAAATTGGACAACATATGAGACATTTTGTCAAATTTTGTCATATTACTAAGTAATTAAAAAGCATGTGTTTGTTTCTTTGCGATAATAAAATATATTATTAAAACAATTATAATATCTTCCTCTTTTTCTCTCTACAAGTTTTTCCTTTTATTCAAAACAACAAATATGAAGTGAAATACATAAATGTGTACAGAATAGTTCTATTAACGACTAATATTAATTGGTTTATAATTAAATTATCAATTATAAAAAAATTAAAAGCTCAATAATTTTGTAAAGATCGTTCATAATTGAAATTTGTCAAACTAAAAGCTATTTAATGCAGCAATATTTACCATTTTTCCAACAAGTATGCTAATTAATTGCCTTTGGCATTCAAATTACTGATAGAGTTAACAAACTATGTTATAATGAAATAATGTTTCATTAATAATATAATGAAATAATACTTCATGGTAATTAAATTATACTCAAAAATAATTAATTATAATATTATGCGAGATTAACTATTTATGCGATTACTAATTTTCATGCGAAAGTATATAAAATATGTCAAACTAATGAAATATCATAGTAACAATCACAATGTTAAAAAAACATAAAAAGTAATAGATAAAAAGCAAAAGTGCAAATGTTTTGAAAATATCTCTTATATATAAATATTTTAATTAACTTTCCGTGTACTAAGTAATAGCAAAAAAATCTAAAATCTAAATATATGCATATCTTTACTTTTAAAGACCTCTTTACCATTTTGATATATTTTACAAAAAATAGATGTAGTATGGTTGGATACAATTATCCGACAAAAATTTAAGAGATCACGTATCAATCGATTTGAGTGATTCAAAAATCACTCAATACCCATTGAATGTTTCGACGTGCTGATAGAAGAATTTGGCAAAGACAGGTCCAGACCAGATAAAAAGTTTCCGGGATAAAAAATATGCAGAGCCTATATTGCCACAATGTTTTCCAACGTTTACACTCTATAGAATTGAATTTCAGATATTCATGTTTTAAATTTTCCTCACAAAGGTTTAATATCAATTTTATACTAATAATTATTTTTTAAAACTTATTTACATATCTTAAAGAAACCAAACTATTGGTCCGACATTTGTGCGTTATCTAGGTTAGATTTTCTATCAAAAACACCTGACTGCAAACAACCACAATGAATTTTGACAGTTTTTAGTACCACTTCATATGAAAACAGCTACATAACATAGCCTTTCCGTAACATTAGTCAATTTATCGGCAGTCTCTATTCTATATTCAAAAGTTTAAGAGTTTTATAATTTTAATGGGACAAGTCCTAAAGA
>NW_020537289.1:0-24911 GCF_003426905.1 Ctenocephalides felis | reverse complement strand
TCTAAATCCGGGACAAATATTTCTTTTAGGGAGGAAACGAGATAAAGGTAGTAGTAGACAATCCAGGGCTGTCCCGGCCAAACCGGGACGTATGGTCACCTTACTATTAAAGTGCTAGATTTTTCAATAAACTTATATATGTTTCTTTTCCGAATAAGTAAAGTGAAGTCAAAATTTTAATTTTTTGACAAAAATTAGTAATATGAATTTATAGTTCAAAATTACAGAAAAATCGGATGATGAAACGTATCTAGTTCCGAAACATCGTAATTAAACATTTACAAAAAACTAATTGTTTTTTATTTATTGGATTAATTGTTCAAAAAAAAAACATCAATTAAACTGTAGGTATATATATATATATATATGTATATATATATATATATATATATATTAGAGTGGTCCTTAATATGGACATTTTCGAATTTTATTGCTCCCAGGAGCTTAAATGCTTCCAAATTGATAAAAAAAAACTCTAAAAGTTTTAGCTCTTAATATTAACTTTTAGATAGTGCGCAATTCAATCAAAATTTCGGAAAAAAAATCGAACATTATAAAAATGTTATTTAGGTATGATTAAGGTGGTCCTCATTAAGGATATATATAGATACATATATACATTTGTCAATTTACGATCAAACTAAAGATTTTCTTTCATTTATTTCTTTATTTATTTATTCATTTGCTTAACGGTCATAGTAATATTTATTATTGGTCAATTTTTTATTTTGCGTAATTTAAAAACACAGACAGCCCTAAATTTTCACCTTTCTACCAAAATTGTTATTTAGTAATACAATTTCAATTATCGAACCATTTTTCATCCTGACTTCAGAGGGTGAATGTTTTTTAGTAAATTTCGATTAAGATTTTCATGAGCTCATAAATTTAACAATTTTATTTAGGGTTGTTCATCACCAAAAGATTTTTATTTTTTGACCATTTCCTTTTACTTTTAATAATAAGTTAGTTTTCTTGCTAATTTAGAAACTTTCTAGAAATATTTTGCATAGTCTAACAATGTATGTCGGTTCAGCCGTTATGCAAACGTATCATTTTTATCAAGAAATAACGATTTGTTAAGCAACAGTTCACAGAAAATTCATAAGAGAATCCTTTTTATGCATCAAAGGTTCTACAAATATTTCTATAAATAATTTAATTCAAACAGCTATAGTTATCACCTATTAATAACGCAAATACAACTGCTTGCTCAACAAAATAGCTATTAACAAAAATTTAAATGGGATCTACGACAAAAAATTTCACAATTTTATCTCGGTTGCAATCGGACTAAGTTGAACGTCTTCGACTCAAATCTTCAAAAATTTTTACCTATTATTTATATATTGTCTATTTTTCAGCTGAAAATTTTTCAAAAAACTCACACTACTGGCGACTCTTATCTGAAGAAAAATTATCGTGCAACAAAGCCACTGGGAGATAGAATGCTGAAATATAACGATGTCGAAATCACTAGTAGTGCACCAATATTTGGAGTTTCAAAACTATTATTGTCGACTGCATTTGTGGCACGAAGCTTTTTTAATATAAGTTTTTGAAGCAATCGTAATTATTCACTTTCAGTTCAAAATTCAGTACCAGAAACTAAATCTGCACTGTTGAATACATCAATCTGATATTGAATTTGAAGCTGAAAAACGTTCGATATCTGTTTTCATCATTTGATCACATACTTCATCATTTGATATTTAGAAAAGAACAAAAAAATTGTGATAGATTATTCGCTTTCACGTGAGATAAAAATGTTGCGGTCAAATAGAATTTTTATAGTAAACAAAATTTTTGAATTCCGCATATAATGGACTATCAAAACGTTTTGTTCGCTAGAAAGTTATATAAAAATTTAAAATCATATATTCCTATGTTATCAACTGTTTTTGTTAATCGTTGTTGTATGTAATGTGTGTATATTATTAAGAAATTTATTTGAATTTTATCTGTACAAAATGTACATATATCTCGAGTTTAAATTAATGGATCGTCTCAAAATATATACAAAAATTAAAATATTTAAAAATAATTCAAGAAAACAAATTTTGCATTACTAGTTTACCATTGCAAAATGTAATTGTATTACCTAATGTCGTTTCTCTAAAAGAACTGCAATAAAAAGCAATAATTATTATTAATACAGTGATTAATATAATCAATAAGAGTAATTGTAATTATTTGTAATAACTACAATAACTATAAGGAGTGTCTGAGCAATCGAAAAAATCGTATGGTGTGATTGGTGCCAGATAAACCATGTGAGGATTGAATCAGAAATTTTTGCACATATGTGAAATAGGAAAAGGTGATGCTAATATTTTTCCACCACACATGTGCGAAAAAATAATAAAAAATACTAGTCATGTAAAAATCTGTTATTCGATAGTGTCGTAGTATATTATTGTAGTATAATCGTAAATGTTACATAATTGAAAATGTTTAAAAATAAATGTTCAAAAACTTAATTTCTCTTATTTAGCCCTTTGCACCCTGCACCATTTTTGACGTTACCCACCAGCACTTCAACCGTATATTTCCAGAAAAGAAAATATACAAACAAGTAAAAATTGTATTTAATATGTTTTGTATAATTTTTTTCAGAAAAAAATATATCAAAATGTATTTACTACTTCCCGAAGGAGAAGTTCATGTTTTCACAAAAAATTCTGAACCGATTCTGAAAATGTAAAAAACATCAAAAGGTATCAGTTGCGTGTCGTGCTTATTAGTTTTTAGTAAAGATCGCTGCTCTAGTAAAAACGTTATGTTTGTTGTTATCAGCAGCAAAGTCTCATTGTCAATGGTTTTGTGAAAGTTCTTGAAAAGTATAATTTCCTCAAATACTTATAAACTTCTGCGGACCAGAGGTGTCCATGCCGCCTGATGAACAAGGGCCATAGACCACCGGTGGTCAACGCCTGTTAGAATATGTTGAGCTAAATTAAAAATTACATTTCTTGCAATAGTTTCTAGCAATCTAAAAACCACAACTAGTGGGGTGCATGGCATCGTGCCTTAAGGCAAATTGCTGGAATTTCCCGTACCAAACATTTTTTTTAAAAAGATTAACATTTTTGAAAAAAATTAGCTTTTTGAGAAACTATAAATTTTTGACAAAAATTCGATTTACACAATATTTGCATTTAAGTGCAATAAAAAGACTAATGTTATTAACCAAATATTTAATATAGAAATGATTCAATTAAAATAATAATATCCAATCTATTTACTAACAATGACACAAAACAAATTCCAAGTGACATTTTCTATTGTCAAGTATCTTTTTTTTTCGAATAAATCAAGTTAACAAGATACAAGTGTCATTTATTTTTGAAAATCTTTTATTTTATTCGAGTGAAAACGTTTTGTGAAGTTTATAAATTAATTGCGAGTTTCAAAAAAATCATTTATTCAAAAAAAATAATAGAGTTTTGTTAAAAGTTTGGGATTATTTTGGGATCAAGATGAGTAGTGCAAGGAGGCAGACGAAAACTGGTAAATTTAGTAAAAAATATTTAATTTATATTGTATTTATACTTTTAATATTTTAGTTCAAAAAATAGAAAAAAAATTATTTAAAATTTTGACATTAATTGCTAATAACTTGTGGCAAAAAGTCACTGACATTAGTTAGTAGAACCATTACTTCTCAATCAACTTTTCTATATTAAATTGACTTCAATGAAAATTGGTCAGGTGGATTAACAGATGAAGTAATTTGTTGAATTTTTGGGGAATATCTGGATCTCTCAATTGCTATCGATCTAATTAACAATTTTATTTCTGTGATTGTTCTTAATGTTCCAAGTTGTATAAATTCTGATACAAATAGAACAAAAAATGCCATACTAATTTTAGTCGGAACTTTTCTTGTTTTGCACCTAGTTCCTTAAGTTTTATTGCAATTTTCGAAAATATTTTTTCTATAGCGGAACCAGAGGCGGAACAATCTTTGAATTTAACAGAGGAGCAGACTGAAGAGGCGCAGGAGGCCTTTCAGTTTTTCGAAAAGGACGGATTCGTCAGCACCAAAGACCTTCAATTGGTTCTGAGATCTTTGGGGTATCTCTAAAATGTTATAAATAATGTATGTATATATATGTATGTGTGTGTTTGTTTGTCAGCTACAACAGCTCCGAATTGGAAATCGACGACATCGTCGCCAAAATCGATGTCGAAAACACTGGCAAATTGGACTTCACCCAATTTTTGCACGCGCTCAGCAGGAAGGTGAAGAGTTTGCAAAACGAGGAGGAGATCAAAAAGGCAATTTTTTTTACCTTTATCTTTTATCCCTTATCTTCTATCTATTATCCCTTATCTTCTATCTATTATCCATTATCCCTGATCATTTATCCAGGCTTTCAAGGTCTTCGACCAGAACGACGACGGCATGATCACGTCCTCGGAGTTGAGGATCGTGATGAATCGACTTGGTGAAAAGTTGACTGATGAGGAGATTGAGGAGATGATTAAGGAGGCTGATGTCGATGGAAATGGTGTTATTGACTATGAGGAGTTTTACTCGATGATGACGTCGGGAAAATGAGAGGATGCAATGATGAAGTGGTATATGAATGGTTGTAATTTGGTGTTGAATAAATTGTTGGAAAGTAAAGTTGTCAAATAAATGTCTTTTTATAAATGAGTGATTATTATTAAATTGCATGATATTGACGTGGATTTTGTATGGATGGCATTTCAGTACACAACTGGACGACATTTGATAGTTATTTTACAAATTTGGTAATTTTTTTTACAAATTTACTCTGTTTTTCAAATGGGCAACATTGTACCCTTTTCTCATCCAAGAACATCATAAAAGTTTTTTTTAACTAGATTAAATTTGGCACTTTTTTATACAATTATGAACCGATTCTGCGCATAACAGAGAAATGTTACGGCATGGCTATGTTACGCTCCGACTCCCCATACATTATGCGAATGAATCATACTGAATGCTGTCAAAATATCATGTATTTGCTGTTCATTCCGGCGTTTTAAACATAAACTGCAACGTCACTCGTATGTCACCTAAGAGAAATCAGAAACACACACTTATCTAACATCGTTTTTTTGACATTTGTGCGGCTTTTAGGTTATGTTTTGTATGAGAAAACCTGAGAAATTCGCCTGACTGAACACCAACCGCATAACTTTTGTCTATATTACTATGGAAAATTCTTCATAACATGAACTTATCATAACATTGCGGCAGAATCGGTCCCTTAGACGAAGTTGACATTTTTTTATTCAAAAAGACGATTTACATTTTTTTACCAAATTGTGTAGTTTTTTAGTACAATGTACAAATGAGGGTATCCTAAGTTTCCAGTTATATAGGATGTAGGATTATTGTGTAAGATAATAATTTAGTTTTTTCAACAAATGTATTTTAGTTTATTTTGATACAGGATATTTACAAATGTCATCATTTTACGCTCTTTTCTAACAAATTTACTGACGTTTTTTTTTAATTGAAGTTTTTTTATATAATTCGCCAATTTACAATTTTGTTTTAAACAAATTGGCTATTTATACTTTTTTAACATTTGACGATTTTATTCATCAAAATAAGCAATTTTTTTTGTATAATTAATTTTATTGTTTTTTTGCAATAAATTGGTTTTTGACTGTTTTTCTCCAAATAAGCAAATATTTTTTTACAAATTTACTGTTTAAAAATTAGGCGTTATTTTTTCATTTAGTTATCATTCATCAAATCAATGAATTTTTTACTTAATTTTGGCTTGACGTTGAGTTCTGGGACACCTTATAAAAATATTTTCATTTTTTTCAAATAAGTCGATTTATTACCACCACAAGTCTGTATATGCACTCTTATATGTATATAAAAAAAATTAGGTGATATTTACAAATTCAGTTTTGAAAATTAAGCGGCATTTTTTCATTTTCAAAATTGATGAATTTTTTACTTAATTTTGGCTTGACGTTAAGTTCTGGGACACCTTGTAAATAAGTTTTAAAAAAATTAAGTGGCATTTTTTTAGTTAGTTTTGTCAAATCGATGATGTTTTTACTTTTTTTACAAACGGATAACATTTAATTTTGTTTTAAAGTGATATATTTTACAGATGCATGAAATTTGCAATGCAATGCAAGTTGTGTTTTATGTAATTGTTAATTTTCTTTTGTACATTTTTAACAATATATTCAAGACTAATATATAATTATATATAATATATAAAAATAATTATATAAAATATATAAAAATTTTCATTTTCGATTTTTTTGCGATTACTATAATTTGCCCTACGGGAAGTTAATAACAAATTAGAATTCTCAATAATTTAACTCAAAGTGATAAATACTGAAGCAAAATTCGACCCACTTTATGCCTTTAGGGGACACTTGTGCACAAATTATCATCTACTGTGTAAATTTTTATCTCACATCAAAACTTAAAAAAAAGATATCAAAATAACATATATATCAAATTTTGAAAATTTCAATTTTAGTTATCTCTTATCTGGGATCTCTCGTAGTTCAGGTAAGTAGAAGACTAGACCTGAATCAGAGGTTTTCACTTGAAAATATAGATAGCAATATGTTTCTAACAACATATTTTAATATGTTTGTAAGTGAAAATATCCCTTATCCGGCATTGTTGCATCAATAAATATTCGCCTAATTACAGAAATTGTAATAATAATTTATCACAAATAGATGGGACAACTGTTAAGGTTCTATCTGTAGAACCAACCAGTATTAAGTCTAATTAACACAACACTTTATAGGATTCTCAAGTTCCGATTGCTGTTCAAAATAATAATAAAAAAATCTCTTATCTCTGTTATTGATATAAATTTAGTGAATAAATAATTTATTATTGCATAAATATTACGTATTGAACACTTTTTTTTTATTTATTTATTGTAATGGCATCTGATATGAATCTATATACAATGAACCTTCAATACTAATATATATACAATAAACTTTGAATTCTAATATATATATATATATATATATAATATATATATATATATATATATATATACAGTATAATGTCGAATCTATAAATTAAATTTCTAAACTATTCTCACGAAAAATGCAGTAAAAGGTGATGTCAATGACTTACCTTATATGTCTTTCCATTTCCAGATATCAGATGAAGATAATGAAGCGTTGGATATTATTTTGGATTCCGCCAAGAAAGTTCTAAACAGTCAGGATTCATCTCAACATCCACTTGAAAAAGAAATAAATTTGTCACATTTTCTCCCACAGAATAGGTATAATTTCTATAGATACGAAGGTTCTCTGACGACACCAACGTGCGACGAAGTTGTTTTGTGGACTGTATTCGAACACAGCCTGCCAATATCTGATGAACAGGTAAGCATTGTCAAAAAGTCAATTTCATTCAACAATGAAATATTTTCATAATATAGATCTTTATTTTGAATTCGAAATAAGCATTGCTGCAAACTCAATTGTTTGCTGAAGACATGCTGTGCAAATCTGCATTCCCTATAATAAACACTAAATATTTTTGAATAGGTTTGATGCTTTAAAATATTTTGATAGATATCTCATGTTTTTAAACAAACTCTAATTGTTTTAATATTTTATTTATGATTGGAAATATTTTTGAATTATACGCGGACGTTATAAGTCAACATATGGAATACTTATGAATAGCTTAAGAATAGGATTAGTATTGTGTTAAGATAAATATATGAACTTTTCCATGTTAATTAAAATAAAATACCTTCGTTGATATTTAAATGTCATAAATTTAAAACATCAAAACGTTAAGTAATAATTTTGAAATATATTTTTCATTTTTGAACTTTTCATTCATTGTTCGGACGTTGAAGCGAACGCATCGTCAGCAGTAGAATTAAATTGTAAGTGTTACATAATCTCATAATATTATCTTGATAAAACGGAGTGCATTCAAATTATACGTGTATTGTTGACATTCTAAATGTGCGCATTCCCTTTGCGGGATATGCTCGGATTATAAACAAACTACGTCTATCAAAAGTGTTAAATTCAGTTTATATATAGTGAATATAATAATATTAATATAGTGTGAAATATTAATCAGTGTTTTAGTGTATGTGTTCTTTATCAAATATGAATACGAACGACCCTTCGGAGTGTCCATCAACATCATCGTTGCCAATAATGGAAGTCAACAAGGTTTTGCAAGACAATACCCGTAATAATACCGAATTAGTTATTCAGCAAATGAGAGAATTCCATGAATATTTGGAACGAACCAAAAAGTAAACAACGACAGCAATGCAATTGCAAATACATCCGAAATGGACACAAGCGATATCATTCATCAAGACACCAGTGCCGATCAAGTCGGGGATGTACAACTTGCGTCATCCAATCAAGAACAGGGCTGGACAACAGTTATGCATAAAAAAAGGCATCAATTTGATAATATCAATGATACCAATATAGCTAAATTAGTTAAAAAATCAACCAGGAATGCAAAAATGAATGAAAACGATACAAATAATTCCACAAGTTCCGTCTATTGGCTCAACCCAACCCCTACTAAAAATTCTTTTGAGATTTTAAGTAGGGAAGAAACTGCGAACATACAAAATACTACTAATGTAATAAGACCACCACCAATTTTTATCCATGAAGTTCGCGATATCAAGCCCCTTACTCAACTGCTTGATACTGAAGCCAAAAATTTACATAAAATTAAAATTATAAATGCGACACAAGTGAAATTAACTTTAGAAAATGCAGAAACTTATAACAAGATCTTAAAACTACTAAAAATCAGAAATACCCAAATGCATTCTTTTCAAAACCGAACTAAAAGGCCACTGAAAGTCGTTGTTAAAAACTTGCACCATAGCACAGATACGGAAATGTTAAAAACTGAAATTGAGAAACTAGGACATACGGTAATAAATATCTCAAATATAAAAAGTAGGTACACAAAATACCCGCTTAATATGTTTTCAATAGATTTAGAGCAGAAGCCAAACAATACAGACTTTTACAAAATTAATTTCCTCTACAATACCAGTGTTGAGATTGAGCCAAGACACTTTGCCCGTGAAATACTACAGTGTTCGAACTGTCAACGTCTAGGACATTCCAAAAACTATTGTTTTAGATTGCCTAGATGTGTAAAGTGTGCAGGAAATCATTTAACCAAAGATTGTTCCTGGGAAGATAAAATTAATAAAAATGTTAAATGTGTTTTATGCACAGACGGAAATCATCCAGCCAATTACAAAGGATGCAGAGTCTACCAAGAGCAACTTGAAAGGAAATTTCCAATTCTTCGTCGCAAAATTTCACAAAGGCAAGAAAATAATTTAGTGCAACCAGGAAAGAGCTTCGCTTACGCAACTCGCCAAAATACGGATACAAATCAAACTTCAACGGATAACGCCAATGTAACGAACAACAATACCAACAACAACAACAATAACAACGACATTTCAGAACTAAAACAAATGATCAAAACATTAACAGAACAAATAAGTATAATCCTCAATCTATTAACAACCATCCTTTCAAAAAATAAGTAATGGCTACATCACTGAAAATTTGTTTATGGAACGCCAATGGCTTGTATCAACACATACAAGAACTTAAATATTTTCTATCACACAATTCAATCGATATGCTACTAATATCAGAAACTCATTTAAAAGAAAAATGTCATTTAAGAATACCTAACTTTACTATCTATAGCTCTGAACACCCAGATGGAACAGCACACGGTGGATCGGCAATAATAATAAGATCTAATATTCGTCATTATGAGCTAGAACCAATCTGTGAAAATTATTTGCAAGCAACATGTGTTAGCATTGACTTATCATTGTGCGCGGTCACAGTTTCAGCTCTCTACTGTCCTCCGAAGCATATTATTTCAAAAAATCAATTTTCAGACTTTTTCAGTAAATTGGGTAATAAATTTATAGCAGGAGGTGATTACAATGCCAAACACACTTCTTGGGGCTCGAGGTTAATTACGCCACGTGGTCGTGAACTGCTTAAATCAATCGACTCAAATAACTATAATTCTATTTCAACTGGGGAACCGACATATTGGCCAAGTGACTTGAGTAAATTACCAGACCTTTTAGACTTTTTTGTAGTTAAAAATATTAATGAAGATTTACTGAGAATTGAATCTTGTCTGGATTTAACTTCTGATCACTCCCCAGTAATATTGAATTATTCAACAGTTTTAAAGTCTGGCTTAAGTGATCACCATCTAACAAATTATTTGACAAACTGGATTGCTTTTAGAAATATAATTGAAAGCAAAGTGAACTGTAACATTCCTCTCAAACATGAACATGATATCAACAATGCAATAAACAATCTAACCAGTATATTTCAAGATGCGGCTAAAAATTCCACTCCCAAGTTCGCAGGCAATCGAAAATCATTGTGTCCTATAAATATTAAACAAAACATTGCAATTAAAAGAAAATTGCGTAAAGCTTGGCAATTAACCCGCTCACCGGAAGATAAAAAAAGGTATAATAAAGCTTGCAAAGACCTAAAGGCACTAATTTTTCAGCACAAAAATGAATCATTCGATAATTACTTGAACAATCTTACTCCAAATCAGGATACCAACTACTCATTATGGAAGGCTACTAGAAAAATCAAAAATCCAATAAGACAAATTCCACCTATAAGGAAATCAGATCAATCCTGGGCTAGAAACCCAATAGAGAAATCACAAATCTTTGCGGATCATCTATTTAATTCTTTTCATCCAGCTCCTCAAAATTGTACAGACGATGCTGAATATTTTATCCACCAGTATCTACAGAATGAACCTCGATACGAAGATTCAATTATAAAAATTTCATTATCAGAAGTAAAACATCAAATCAACAAAGCCAAAACTGGTAAATCTCCTGGCCATGACAAAGTATCTATGAAAATGCTAAAAGAATCGCCCGCCATTATATTCAGATTCATTACCATCATCTTTAATGCAATACTGAGGATCCGCAAGTTTCCTACAGCATGGAAAATTGCAAAAATCGTACTAATACTGAAGCCTGGAAAAGACCAACACCTAGCACCATCATATCGACCTATCAGTTTATTGCCGATTATATCAAAAATTTTCGAAAAATTGCTTCTGAGTCGAATAAATCATCATATAATTTCCAATGATATAATTCCAAATTATCAATTTGGTTTTCGGGCAAACCATTCGACTTTACAGCAAGTCCATCGAGTTGTTAACATCATCAACGCTGCCTTACACTGTAAGGAGTACTGTTCTGCAGTATTTCTTGACGTGTCTCAGGCGTTTGACAAAGTCTGGCACAAAGGTCTCTTGTATAAAATTAAAATAAATTTACCTTATTCAACTTACTCACTACTACAATCATATCTTTGCGAACGAAAGTTTTATGTTGATATAAGTGGCACGCAGTCAGAATTAAGAGAAGTGAACGCGGGAGTCCCACAAGGAAGTGTCCTAGGCCCTATGCTGTTTTTACTATACACTGCTGATTTTCCTCAATTTACCAATACTAATCTGGCTTTATTCGCGGACGACACATGCATTATAACCCGAAATCAAAATCCTGTTACGGTTTCAACACAGCTGCAGTCACACCTTGATATAATTGAAAAATGGTTTACTTTATGGAGATTCACAATTAATAATTCAAAATCTGTTCACATTACGTTTACTCTTAGGAAAGATACATGCCCACCTGTCGCAATTTATAACGAACAAATTCCAAGCCAAGATCACGTAAGGTATTTGGGTATGTATCTGGACAAAAAATTGAACTGGAAAATCCACATTCAAAAAAAGCGTGAACATCTAGAACACCTTCGAAGGTCGATGTATTGGCTCCTCAGTAGTAGATCAAAACTGTCGATGTACAATAAAATTTTATTATACAAAATTATTCTGAAACCAGTTTGGATGTATGGCATCCATCTATGGGGTGCTGCTAAAGTCAGTAACTTGCAAATAATGCAACGTTTTCAAAATAAAATACTTAGACAAGCAATATCCGCGCCAAGGTATGTACCGACGTGGCTAATTCACCAAGACACGGATACACTGACAATCAGTGAAGAAATTAGAAAGAGTGCCCATAACTTCAAGACCAAAGCTGACCACCATTCAAACGAACTGATTGCAAGTCTCTACAATACCACACACAATATAAGATTAAAAAGAACACAATTAATAAATCTAACATATTAACCAGTAATAAGTTGTTCTACAATATTATTTAAAATAGGTGTGTGTTTTGTTTTGTTTTTTACTTTGTTTATAATTGTATGTTTATTTGAGTTTCTTTTTTCTTTATTATACCAAAATTATAATATAATTTAGTACACTAATAAAAGGTGAACCACTGGGTTTTCCTTTTATAATTTAATGTTATTTGTCAAAATAATTACTCAATGTCTTTTTATTTAGACAGATTGTAATTTATAAGAAAATAAAAAAAAAAAAAAAAAAAATTTTTGAACTTTTTTCGTTTTTGAGCATGTTTTTTGTTTCTTGATATTTGTATTTTTGTTTTTAAACAAACAAAATATTATTTTATGGATAGCTTCCCAAATTATATTTATTACATAACTCATTTTGTAGAATGCCCTTTACATATTTAAACGTATGAAACTACTATTTATAAAATAACCATATTTTTCAAGTCAAAACCGGGACAGTAATTTTAGTGAGCTCATCCGGGACAGTGAGGGTTTATTTTAAAATATAATTTTTATATAAGTAAAATACTATTTAAGGATATGAAACATATTTTATTAATGAATTAATTTGTTTTTAACCAGAATTACCAGCTTCTATTACCAGCGTTCTTACCAGACAGCCCTAAATTTTCACCTTTCTACCAAAATTGTTATTTAGTAATACAATTTCAATTATCGAACCATTTTTCATCCTAACTTCAGAGGGTGAATGTTTTTTAGTAAATTTCGATTAAGATTTTCATGAGCTCATAAATCATCACCAAAAGATTTTTTTATTTTTTGACCATTTTCTTTTACTTTTAATAATAGGTTAGTTTTCTTGCTAATTTAGAAATTTTCTAGAAAGATTTTGCATGGTCTAACAATGTATGTCGGTTCAGCCGTTATACCGTGTTATTTTTATCAAAGAATTACGATTTGTTGAGCAACAGTTCACAGAAAATTCTTGAAAGAATCTCTTTTTATGCATCAGAGGTTCTACAAATATTTCTATAATAATTAAATTCAAACAGCTATAATTATCACTTATAAATGTAGTTAATACAACTTGCTTGCTCAATAAAATAGCTTTTAAAAAATTTAAATGGGATTCCACGACGAAAAATTTTACAATTTAATCTCGGTTGCATTCGGACTAAGTTGAACGTCTTCGACTCAAATCTTCAAAATTTTTTACCTATTATTTATATATTGTCTATTTTTCAGCTGAAAATTTTTCAAAAAACTCATACTACTGGCGACTCTTATCTGAAGAAAAATTATCGTGCAACAAAGCCACTGGGAGATAGAATGCTGAAATATAACGATTTCGAAATGACTAGTAATGCACCAATATTTGGAGTTTCGAAACTTTTATTATCGACTGCATTTGTGGCACGAAGCTTTTTTAATATAAGTTTTTGAAGCAATTGCAATTAATCAGTTTTAGTTCAAAATTCAGTACCGAAACTAAATCTGCACTGTTGAAAACATCTAGTGGTATTGAATTTGAACTGAAAAACGTTCGATACATGTTCACATACATTTATCATTTGATATTTAGAAAAAAAAAATGTGATAGATTATTCGCTTTCATGTGAGATAAAAATGTTGTGGTCAAAATGAATTTTTATAGTAAACAAAATTTTTGTATTCCGCATATGATGGATTATCAAAACGTTTTGTTCGCTAGAAAGTTGTAATAGGGTTCATATATAAAATTTTTAAATCATATATTCATATGTTATCAACTGTTCTTGTTAATCGTTGTTGTATGTAATGTGTGTATATTATTAAGAAAGGGTATGAGCGTGTTTCCACACAGAATTGGCCCCGCCCTGGTATTTAAATGATTTCGATGTCATTTTATAGGTCTTTTCGAAAAAATACAATATACAAATTTTCAACTTCCTATCTCATCATTTGGCCGAGATATCAGTGAAAACATGTGAAAGTTGCCCCTTTTTTAAACTCACTTTTTGTCGGAAATATAAAAGATATCGAAAAATGTTAACGTCATTCTATTTACACTGATACTATCTATGTTGTTTTTAACAAATAATGTGAAAAAATTATTGAATTTTTGAATAGCAGAAGAAAAATGTACAGGCCTTCGAATGATGCTAATTCAAAAGTAGTCCAAAGAGCCGCACTAGTAGGAAATGGAAAATGAAAAATTATTTCACCTTTTCATGCACTAACAAATAATTTTTTCACATTATTTGTTATGAACAACATAGACTATATCAGTGCAAATAGTATGACGTTAACATTTTTTTGATATCTTTTATATTTCCGACAAAAAGTGAGTTTGAAAAAAGGGGCCACTTTCACATGTATTCACTGATATCTCGGCCAAACGAAGAGATAGGGAGTTGAAAATTGGCATATTGTATTTTTTAGAAAAGACCTATAAATTGGCATCAAAATCATTTAAATACCAAAGTGAGGCCCATTCTGTATGGAAGCACGCCGATCGCCCATACCCTTTATTTGAATTTCATCTGTATAAAAAGTACATATATCTCGAGATTTAATTAATGGATCGTTATAAAATATACAAAAACTAAAATATTTAAAACTAATTTAAGAAAACTAATTTTGGCATTAATTATTTATGTTGCATTACTATTTTACCATTGCAAAATGCAACTGTATTACCTAATGTCGTTTCTCTAAAAGAACTGCAATAAAAAGCAATAATTATTATTAATACAGTGATTAATATAATCAATAAGAATAATTGTAATTATTTGTAATAACTACAATAATTGCAATAATTGAGGGTTGAATCAGAATTTTTTGCACATATGTGAAATAGGAAAAGGTGATGCTAATATTTTTCCACCACACACGTGCGAAAAAATAATAAAAAAATACTAGTCATGTAAAAATCTGTTATTCGATAGTGTCGTAGTAGATTATTGTAGTATAATCGTAAATGTTACATAATTGAAAATGTTTAAAAATAAATGTTCAAAAACTTAATTTCTTTTATTTAGCCTTTTGCACCATGCACCAAAGAAAATATACAAACAAGTAAAGAATTGTATTTAATATGTTTTGTATAATTTTTTTTAGAAAAAAAATATCAAAACGTATTTACTGCTTCTCGAAGAAGAAGTTTATGTTTTCACAAAAAATTCTAAGCCTGAAAATATGAAAAACTATTGAAAAATATCAGCTAAAGATCGCTCGGTTGTAATAAATTGTTGAAACAATATATTTGTACGTTCTTGTTCGAAGTGTAAAACGGTCTATTTATTAATCGTGGATCTTGTCAATTTTATCTAATTTTTAGTTATGTAGTTAACAGAAAATAACAAAAAAAAGATATTAAAAATGTAATCGCAGGCTTTCGCTTTTATACACATTTAAGTTTAGTTCACAGACTAAACAGCCAGATCTGAGTATACTGATTGCCCTTGCACATTTTCATAAAAAAATTTAGGAAAAAGAGTTATATTGGAACAGGCAATTACAAAAAAAGATTGATTTTTATTTAAGGGGGTGTTCTAGAACTTTTAAGAAATCTATTTTTTCATATTTTCAAAGTTCAACTATTCAAGATTATTAATACAAGAGGATTTTTTAAAATTTAAATTACCGGCTGTTGGACTACAATAATCCTTATCTGCTTCCTTCCTCCGCAAAACTTCAAACGCATTTTTCTCGAAACTGTCTTTTCGAATACGATACCCACGGATTTGTCAAATTCTACTGAATCGATTTACCTGAAATTTTTACAAAATCTTTTTTATTGACTTTTTATAAGTATGAACTACGCTCATCTCCAAATTCCAATTTTAACTATTTTTGAAAAATTCAAGAACATCAAAAAAGGTGGATCTTTTTTTAGACAGTCGCAGATTAATAATGCTTTTTCGATCGGGTTATTTAGAGGGCTAAATCGGGAGTATAACCAATCGTCAATTTTTTGAGACCTTCCATTTCATCACGCTAAAATTAAAACGTTTTGGCTGTTTTTAATTTGCAATGTTTTTTTCTTTGTATTCTTAGTTAGAATATTAATAAAAAATGGACAATAAAAATATTGTTTGCCCTGTGTTTTATGACCTTTCAAAAATCATATAAAATTCACACCTCTAGACTCTCTAGCCTCTAGACCAGTGTTTCCCAACGTGGGGCGCACGCCCCACCGGGGGGCAATTTATGAATTCAGGGGGGCAATTTGAAAATTTTGGTAATTTGAATGTAACGTAGAATAGTATCGGTAAAGCATTTACATAAAAAAATGCTTTTTGGAATTATCTAAGATGTCCCGGTTTGGCCGGGACGGTACTTCCCTGGCGCCGGAATTATGTTTTTTATCCCGGATTGACCTTACTTTTTAAAAAGATTAGCTTGAATTTGAATTTTCCTCATTACTTTCTAATAAAATTACAACTATCCATCATAATCTGAAAACGATATATGCGATAAATTGCTTATATAAAACTAAACATTATGAAAGAGAATTTTGAAGAGAAGTTGCAAAATGCAATAATTCTCAGGGTTCAAATGGCACTTCACTGATTATTTTAAACTTCAATATTCGAATTTACAAAAATTACCAAAAAATTAGTTAAATCAAGTTTCTGACTACTTGGCACAGATGCTTTAAGGTCAGTGACAAGATATGACTTAAAATATACACAAGAAAAGTGATATTTACTACTAAAGTTAATTGCGAACAGAGTTTGATACAAGGCTTAAAAAGCGAAAAAATCGTAAATTTTTCTCACTGTTTTTTCTGAATCAATACAGACGGTGGTAAATATTACTATTACTACATTTAAGTAAATTTAGTCTAGTTAGTTTTTTGTAGTCCATATGGCGAATATGACTTCTCCCAGATTTAACTCCAACCGGCTGTGACTCCGATCGGATATGACATTGCCCCGATATAACTCCGGCCCGATATGTGTCCGCCCGGATATAACTCCCCGATATAATTTCTTTTAATTACCTTGCACGGTCGATTTTCTTAATTAATAAAGATTTTAAATTTCGTGTATTTTTAGTTACGAGAAAAAAATATATTTTTTTTAAATGTTTGGTAAAAAATGAATACACGTAATGTCTTACTTTACCCCTCCTCCCCCACGTGATTATTTGTCAAACCGCCCTCCCCCTAAAATCATCAATAAATTTCATCAAGTTAGTTTTTTGTAGTCCATGACTCCGCTCGGATATAACTCCAGCCGGATATGATTCCGCCCGGATATGACTCCGGTCGGATATGAATCCGGTCGGCTATGACTCCGGTCGGATATGACTCCGCTCGGATATGACTCCGCCCCGATATAACTCCGCTCGGATATGACTCCGCTAGGATATAACTTCATTCGGATATGACTCCGCCCGATTATAACTCCATCCGGATATGACTCCCCTCGGATATGACTCCGCCCGGATATAACTCCGCTCGGATATGACTCCGCTAGGATATAACTTCATCCGGATATGACTTCGCCCGGATATAACTCCATCCGGATATGACTCCGGCGGGACATGACTCCGCTCGGATATGACTCCGCCCGGATATAACTCCGCTCGTATATGACTCCTGTCGAGTATGACTCCAGCCGGATATGACTCCGGTCGGATATGACTCCGGTCGGATATGGCTCCGGTCGGATATGACTCCGGTCGGATATGGCTCCGGTCGGATATGATTCCGGTCGGATATGACTCCAGCCTGATATGACTCCGGTCGGATATGACTCCAGCAGGATATGACTCCGCTCGGATATGACTCCGCTCGGATATGACTCCGCTCGGATATGACTCCGCTCGGATATGACTCCGCTCGGATATAACTCCGCTCGGATATAACTCCGCTCGGATATGACTCCGGCGGGACATGACTCCGCTCGAATATGATTCCGCCCGGATATGACTCCGCTCGGATATGACTCCGGTCGGATATGACTCCAGTCGGATATGACTCCGCTCGGATATAACTTCATCGGGATATGACTCCGCCTGGATATGACTCCGCCCGGATATGACTCCAGCGGGACATGACTCCGCTCGGATATGACTCCGCCCAGATATGACTCCGCCCAGATATGACTCCGCCCAGATATGACTCCGGTCGGATATAACTCCGGTCGGATATGACTTCGGTCGGATATGACTCCGGTCGGATATGACTCCAGCCGGATATGATTCCGGTCGGATATGATTCCGGTCGGATATGACTCCAGCCGGATATGACTTCGGTCGGATATGATTTCGCTCGGATAAAACTCCAGTCGGATATGACTTCGGTCGGGTATGACTCCAGCCGGATATGACTCCGGTCGGATATGATTCCAGCCGGATATGACTTCAGCCGGATATGACTCCGGTCGGATATGATTCCGGTCGGATATGATTCCGGTCGGATATGATTCCGGTCGGATATGACTCCAGCCGGATATGACTCCGCTCGGATATGACTCCGCTCGGATATAACTCCAGTCGGATATGACTCCAGCCGTATATGACTCCAGCCGGATATGACTTCAGCCGGATATGACTCCGGTCGGAAATGACTCCGGTCGGATATGACTCCGGTCGGATATGACTCCGGTTGGATGTGACTCCGGTCGGATATGACTCCGGTCGGATATGACTCTGGTCGGATATGACTCCGCTCGGATATAAGTCCGCTCGGATATGACTCCGCTCGAATATGACTCCGCTCGGATATAACTCCGCTCGGATATAACTCCGCTCGGATATGACTCCGGCAGGATATGACTCCGCTCGGATATGACTCCAGCCGGATACGACTCCAGCCGGATATGACTCCGGTCGGATATGACTCCGGTCGGATATGACTCCGGTCGGATATAACTTCTTCCGGATATGACTCCGCCCTGATATAACTCCATTCGGATATAACTCCATCCGAATATGACTCCGATCGGATACGACTCCGCTCGGATATGACTCCGGTCGGATATAACTCCGCTCGGATATGACTCCGCTCGGATATGACTCCGGTCGGATATAACTCCGCTTGGATATGACTCCGGCGGAATATGATTCCGCTCGGATATGACTCCAGCCGGATATGATTCCGGTCGGATAAGATTCCGGTCGGATATGACTCCAGCCGGATATGACTCCGGTCGGATATGACTCCGCTCGGATATAACTCCAGTCGGATATGACTCCGGTCGGATATGATTCCGGTCGGATATGATTCCGGTCGGATATGATTCCGGCCGGATATGACTCCAGCCGGATATGACTCCGGTCGGATATGACTCCGCTCGGATATAACTCCAGTCGGATATGACTCCAGCCGTATATGACTCCAGCCGGATATGACATCAGCCGGATATGACTCCGGTCGGATATGACTCCGCTCGGATATAACTCCGGTCGAATATGACTCCGGTCGGATATGACTCCGCTCGGATATAACTCCGGTCGGATATGACTCCGGTCGGATATGACTCCAGCCGGATATGACTCCGGTCGGATATGACTCCGCTCGGATATAACTCCAGTCGGATATGACTCCAGCCGTATATGACTCCAGCCGGATATGACATCAGCCGGATATGACTCCGGTCGGATATGACTCCGCTCGGATATAACTCCGGTCGAATATGACTCCGGTCGAATATGACTCCGGTCGGATATGACTCCGCTCGGATATAACTCCGGTCGAATATGACTCCGCTCGGATATAACTCCGGTCGGATATGACTCCGGTCGGATATGACTCCAGCCGGATATGACTCCAGCCGGATATGACTTCAGCCGGATATGACTCCAGTCGGATATGATTCCGGTCGGATATGATTCCAGTCGGATATGATTCCGGTCGGATATGACTCCAGTCGGATATGACTCCGGTCGGATATGACTTCGCTCGGATATAACTCCAGTCGGATATGACTCCAGCCGTATATGACTTCAGCCGGATTTGACTCCGGTCGGATATGACTCCGGTAGGATATGACTCCGGTCGGATATGACTCCGGTCGGATATGACTCCGGTCGGATATGACTCCGGTCGGATATGACTCTGGTCGGATATGACTCTGGTCGGATATGACTCCGCTCGGATATGACTCCGCTCGGATATGACTCCGCTCGGATATAACTCCGCTCGGATATGACTCCGCTCAGATATAACTCCGCTCGGATATGACTGTGGCGCGATATGACTCCGCTCGAATATGACTCCAGTCGGATATGACTCCAGCCGGATATGACTCCGCTCGGATATGATTCCGGTCGGATATGACTCCAGCCAGATATGACTCCAGCCGGATATGACTTCGGTCGGATATGACTTCGCTCGGATATGACTCCGGTCGGATATGACTCCGGTCGGATATGACTCCGGTCGGATATGACTCCGGTCGGATATGACTCCGGTCGGATATGACTCCGGTCGGATATGACTCGGTCGGATATGACTCCGGTCGGATTTGACTCCAGCCGGATATGACTCCGGTCGGATATGACTCCAGCCGGATATGACTTCAGCCGGATATGACTCCGGTCGGATATGATTCCGGTCGGATATGATTCCGGTCGGATATGATTCCGGTCGGATATGATTCCGGTCGGATATGACTCTGGTCGGATATGACTCCGGTCGGATATGGCTCCGGTCGGATATGACTCCGGTCGAATATGACTCTGGTCGGATATGACTCCAGCAGGATATGACTCCGCTCGGATATGACTCCGCTCGGATATAACTCCGGTCGGATATGACTCCGGTCGGATATGACTCCGATCGGATATGACTCCGCTCGGATATGACTCCGCTCGGATATGACTCCGCTCGGATATGACTTCAGCCGGATATGACTCCGGTCGGATATGATTCCGGTAGGATATGATTCCGGTCGGATATGATTTCGGTAGGATATGACTCCGGTCGGATATGACTCCAGCCGGATATGACTCCGGTCGGATATGACTCTGGTCGGATATGTCTCCGCTCGGATATAACTCCGCTCGGATATGACTCCGCTCGTATATGACTCCGCTCGGATATAACTCCGCTCGGATATGACTCCGCTCGGATATAACTCCGCTCGGATATGACTCCGGCGGGATATGACTCCGCTCGGATATGACTCCAGCCGGATATGACTCCAGCCGGATATGACTCCGGTCGGATATGATTCCGGTCGGATATGACTCCAGCTCGGATATGACTCCGCTCGGATATGACTCCGGTCGGATATAACTCCGGTCTCATATGACTACGGTCGGATATGACTCCGGTCGGATATGACTCCGGTCGGATATGACTCCAGCCGGATATGACTTCGGTCGGATATGACTCCGCTCGGATATGACTCCGCTCGGATATAACTCCGCTCGGATATGACTCCGCTCGGATATAACTCCGCTCGGATATGACTTCGGCGGGATATGACTCCGCTCGGATATGACTCCAGCCGGATATGACTCCGGTCGGATATAACTCCAGTCGGATATGGCTCTGGTCGGATATGATTCCGGTCGGATATGATTCCGGTCGGATATGATTCCGGTCGGATATGACTCCAGCTCGGATATGACTCCGCTCGGATATGACTCCGCTCGGATATAACTCCGGTCGGATATGACTCCGCTCGGATATAACTCCGTCGGATATGACTCCAGCCGGATATGACTTCAGCCGGATATGACTCCGGTCGGATATGACTCCGGTCGGATATGACCCCGGTCGGATATGATTCTGGTCGGATATGACTCCAGTCGGATATGACTCCGGTCGGATATGACTCCGGTCGGATATTACTCCAGCCGGATATGACTCCGCTCGGATATGACTCCGGTCGGATATGACTCCGGTCGGATATGACTCCGTCGGATATGACTCCGGTCGGATATGACTCCGGCCGGATATGACTCCGGTCGGATATGACTCCGGTCGGATATGACTCCGGTCGGATATGACTCCGGTCGGATATGACTCCGGTCGGATATGACTCCAGTCGGATATGACTTCGGTCGGATATGACTCCGCTCGGATATGACTCCGCTCGGATATAACTCCGCTCGGATATGACTCCGCTCGGATATAACTCCGCTCGGATATGACTTCGGCGGGATATGACTCCGCTCGGATATGACTCCAGCGGATATGACTCCAGCCGGATATGACTCCGGTCGGATATAACTCCAGTCGGATATGGCTCTGGTCGGATATGATTCCGGTCGGATATGATTCCGGACGGATATGACTCCAGCTCGGATATGACTCCGCTCGGATATGACTCCGCTCGGATATAACTCCGGTCGGATATGACTCCGGTCGGATATGACTCCGGTCGGATATGACTCCAGCGGATATGACTTCAGTCCGGATATGACTCCGGTCGGATATGACTCCGGTCGGATATGACCCCGGTCGGATATGATTCTGGTCGGATATGACTCCAGTCGATATGACTCCGGTCGGATATGACTCCGGTCGGATATGACTCCGGTCGGATATGACTCCGGTCGGATATGACTCCGGTCGGATATGACTCCGTCCGGATATGACTCCGGTCGGATATGACTCCGGTCGGATATGACTCCGGTCGGATATGACTCCGGTCGGATATGACTCCGCCCGGATATGACTCCGCCCGGATATGACTCCGGTCGGATATGACTCCGGTCGGATATGACTCCGGTCGGATATGACTCCGGTCGGATATGACTCCGGTCGGATATGACTCCGGTCGGATATGACTCCGGTCGGATATGACTCCCGTCGGATATGACTCGGTCGGATATGACTCCAGCGGATATGACTCCGCTTGGATATGACTCCGCCGGATATGACTCCAGCCGGATATGACTCCAGCCGGATATGACTCCGCTCGGATATACTCGGATATGACTCCGGTCGGATATGACTCCAGCCGGATATGACTCCGGTCGGATATGACTCTGGTCGGATATGACTCCGCTCGGATATAACTCCGCTCGGATATGACTCCGTTCGGATATGACTCCGCTCGGATATGACTCCGGCGGATATGACTCCGGTCGGATATAACTCCAGCGGATATGACTCCAGCGTATATGACTCCAGCCGGATATGACTTCTCGCCGATATGACTCCGCTCGGATATAACTCCGCTCGGATATAACTCTGGGTCGGATATGACTCCAGCCGGATATGACTCCAGCCGGATATGACTCCAGCCGGATATGACTCCAGCCGGATATGACTCCAGCCGGATATGAGTCCGGCGGGACATGACTCCGCTCAGATATGACTCCGCCCGGATATGACTCCGCCCGGATATGACTACGGTCGGATATAACTCCGGTCGGATATGACTCCGGTCGGATATGACTCCGGTCGGATATGACTCCGGTCGGATATGACTCCAGCCGGATATGATTCCGGTCGGATATGACTCCAGCCGGATATGACTCCGGTCGGATATGACTCCGCTCGGATATAACTCCACCGGATATGAATTCCGGTCGGATATGACTCCAGCCGGATATGACTCCGGTCGGATATGACTCCGCTCGGATATAACTCCAGTCGGATATGACTCCGGTCGGATATGATTCCAGCCGGATATGACTCCGGTCGGATATGAACTCCAGCCGGATATGACTCCAGCGGATATGACTCCGGTCAGATATGACTCCGGTCGGATATGATTCCGGTCGGATATGACTCCAGGCGGATATGACTCCGGTCGGATATGACTCCGCTCGGATATAACTACAGTCGGATATGACTCCGCCGGTATATGACTCCAGCCGGATATGACTCCAGCCGGATATGACTCCAGCCGGATATGACTTCTGCCGGATATGACTCCGCTCGGATATGACTCCGGTCGAATATGACTCCGAGCGGATATGACTCCGCTCGGATAACAACCCGGTCGGATATAACTCCGGTCGGATATGACTCCCGCCGGATATGACTCCACCGGATATGACTCCGCCGGATATGACTCCAGCCGGATATGACTCCAGCCGGGATATGACTCCGGCTCGGATATAACTCCGCTCAGATATGACTCCGCCCGGATATGACTCCGCCCGGATATGACTCCGGTCGGATATGACTCCGGTCGGATATGACTCCGTCGGATATGACTCCGGTCGGATATGACTCCAGCCGGATATGACTCCGGTCGGATATGACTCCACCGGATATGACTCCGGTCGGATATGACTCCGCTCGGATATGACTCCAGTCGGATATGACTCCTCGGATGACTCCAGCCGGATATGACTTCGTCGGATATGACTCCAGCCGGATATGACTCAGCCGGATATGACTCCGCTCGGATATGACTCCGGTCGGATATGACTCCGGTCGGATATGACTCCGCCGCGGATATGACTCCGCTCGGATATAACTCCGGCGGGTGACTCCAGCCGGATATGACTTCAGCCGGATATGACTCCGGTCGGATATGACTCCGGTCGGATATGACTCCGGTCGGATATGACTCTCCGGTCGGATATGACTCCAGCAGGATATGACTCCGCTCGGATATGACTCCGCTCGGATATACTCCGCTCGGATATGACTCCGGCGGATATGACTCCGGCGGATATGACTCCGGCCGGATATGACACCGGTCGGATATGACTCCGGTCGGATGACTCCGGTCCGGATATAACTTCATCCGGATATGACTCCGCCCGGATATAACTCCATCCGGATATGACTCCGCTCGGAT